>NC_141555.1:17011142-17236142 GCF_021556685.1 Rattus norvegicus
ATCAGGAAATATTATTATAGGATAAACAAGAATTGGAAAACTAGATTTCCATCCTTCTATGGACCAATACCAGGAAACCACAACTACATAAATTCTAAGACAAGTTGTCTGAAGTTTGTTCTTTTCTTCAATCATGGGGCTCATAGGGAAGGAGCTCAGGTCTCAAGAGTTGGCAAAAATTTCCTTAATTGCTGAGCCAGGTCTACTGCTGAATACCTCATTCCTGGACCTGAAGATTCTCGGTATCCATCCTGCTATAATGTGTGTGTGTGTATATATGTATCATTCATAGGATGGACACTTTTGGCTGTTGCTTTGAAAGCAACAGTCTGGAGAGACACAGAATTTCTTCTTTCACACATAAATTCTCTGGCTGATGGTTGTCCTCAGAAGTTCATTCCAGGAGTTGCTTTACAAAAATCATTCACTGATCTGAAAGAAACACTTTTTTAATGTTGGGAGATCTTCTAGAACAATATCAACCATCCTTCTCCCTTTCCAGTTTTGAACTGAATCATTCTCCACCAAAGATCTGTGGTCTCTGCTGCAGGCTTCATCCCCCCAGACTGGTTTGAATCCTGCTCTTTGCACTGCATTTATGATACATCAGCATGATTTTCTTACCCCTTTCAACCCCAGGATAGTTTTTCAATTCTTAATTTAATCTGATGTGTCTAATCTACGTTTTAACACAGGATGAGATTTGGCAGTTCTGCTCCAACCCTTACAATAAGAGATGCTGCGGTATGATGCTGTATTCACTAATGACCTGATGGATGACGGGCAGTTTAGACAATAAGCATTCCTATCCCATATATGTATTCCTGTAGTTCTCATAAAACTTCTCTCTTTGGTTGAGTTTGATCCAGTTCAACTAATACAGTACAGAAGTATGGATAAATGTCATGGGCAGGGCCTGGAGAGATAGTTCATCCCTTTTGAGCATTTTCTTAACAAAGAACCAATGGATAATCCAGTTCCAGGTAGAAATCGTGGACCCTGACTGGATTCTGTGATAATTGCATGTTTGTGGTGCACAGCACTTACATCAAGCGAGACACTTATGCATAAATGAAATAATAGCAATAATAACAGTATTTATAAAAATCTGAACCAATCAACTATCCAAAATAGGTACCAAATACATATTCAAGGCCAACAACATAAAAATTAAGTATAGAAAAGGTTTTAAAGACATTGAAATCATTATCTCTTCTTTGTGGTTCCCACTGAGACTATATTTCAAGAAACCAGAGACAGATTAGGTCTGATTTTCCTGAGTTTTATTTCCAATCCATAGGTGAATGTTTTCATTTCCGGGGAGTCATTAGACCAATACTGTTGATTTTCTCATTAATTTGTTCTATAGGATCTTTCCTAAAGTACTATATTTTAGGATTAGCTAAATATATGACCACAAGGATACAGTATGGATACCTTTCCCATCATGAAATTGGTATACAGAGTAGGCCACACTTGCCACATCGAAAGGCCAATCCACATGTGTTCCTCTGTCTTGCTAGGAACAATTGTGAATTCCAAGACCCTGCAAATTTCAGTGACCTCTGTCTGCATATGTTTTCTGGGATTACAGGATGCAACATTACACAAGAAAAAACTTGTTTCTTATGAGTTGAAAAACACATTATATTCTGAAAAATATATAATAATTTTTTTAAAAAGGGCTTAAATGATACAAACATAATGTAATGTGCATGACATTAGCAGAACTACAAATTCACCAAAAGAACAAAAATTAATAAAAAATGAATAACTAAACTTCCAACCAAACCAACAGTAATAATACTTGAAGCAAGCACAACTCAAATCAAAAACAAAACACAGTAATTAAGCTAAGCAGAATTCTCCTGCTGAAGGTTTAGAACCACAGTCGTACCCTATAGCTGGCCTTGGGAACATAGCGGAAAGACAGTCAGTCACCAATTGTAATACATTTTAAAAGGTGAATCTAGCTATGCCTTTTTGGGGCCTTTACAGGTCATGGTCTTACAAAGCTAATATGAGACTTGTACAGAATTTGGTTTCTAGACTTTGAAATTCTCTTGACTGATTTCCAATAATAAACTTGAAAATCCCCCATAAAAAGAACAAATTAATCCTCTGAGACTCCTACTGGATTCTCAGAAGCTCTTGATGTGGTTCAACATTTCTTTGAAACCCTCCCATGTTCATGTTCAGTATAAATGGTATTCCAATGTCTGAATGGAAACTCACTTCCCTTTCCTAACTAGGCTATAGCATTTACTTAGTTCAAATGTTTACACTCCTAAGGAGATAAATATTTCAAAAATTAATACACTCAATGTGTACCACTAAATTTATAGCATATAATTTCTACCATTCAAAGTATTCCTCATGCATGTTTCCTGAAGCCCTTAGCTTTCTTCATTTTAGTAACAGGTTCTGTACCCAGTAGTCCTGGTTTACATGCACTGTTTGTCCTTGGCTTTGAACCAGCTGCTCGGTCTTAGGTACAGGACCTTACTTAAGCACAATTTTCTCCATTATGAATTAAGCTGTTGCCAATACCTTTTCTTAGGTTTTCAACTTGAAGAACTCTCCAAGCTCTTATTGTCCCTACAGAGTTATGTCCAGTAACGAACTGGTTCAGTACTACAATCGTGAGAACTGTGCAACTACAGTTCCATAAAATCAAAATTGAATCACTACACATCTCTGAAATGCTGTTTTAAAGTGGGATTAGGTAGTTATTGTTTTCAATTCATCCCTCTTAAATTTTAAAATGTAAGCATTGCTCATGCACAGAATGCTTTCTCAAGAAAGGAGGAGGAATTCTAAATTTTTCATTGACTTCAGGTTTCACTTACCTGTGGAGAATACACTTCATATCTTGGATAAATCCAACATGCCACACACAGCACAGAGGAAGTCAGTTATTTGTGGGTTAGTGTGTGTGTGTGTGTATGTGTGTGTGTGTGTGTGTGTGTGTGTGTTTCTGTGTGTCTGTGTGTGTGTGTGTGTGTGTGTGTGTGTGTTTGTGTGTGTGTGTCTAGTGTCTAGGACACTCCACAGTAAATCATGCTACGTTTTGGAGAAGCATACTTGTTCAAAGATACCATGGCCTACTTTGTTTTGCATGCCTTTTTAGCATATCTAGTCACTTCAAATTACACCATTTACTTATACCTCTGGGGCATTGACTAAATTCATAATATCCACAATCTCCATAGGGACTCAGAGCTGATTGACAAATGATTTTTGGAGTCTTTAGCTTGAAATTTTGTCCCAAAACTCATTAAATATTTATTGCCCTCAAAACTCAAATCTAACTTGTATTTGACACTTTTGAGTTTCATGCCCAAACCTCATCCTCTACATGCACTGCATTCACTCTTGTCAAGTTCATGCTATGCTTTTTGAATGTCAAGTTTGCTGTGACTGCCTAGTAATACAGTCATGTGATATGCAAGTGACTTCTAATATAGATTTCTTAATACTCAATGGTTCTGGTCAGAATCTGTGAAGTGGGGAATCAATCTCTTTATGCTAAATGTAGGTTGCAAACTGCCTCTGGATAATTTTTGAATAGCATCTTGTATGTATGCATGTGCTTTTTAGGTGGCTTTACTTTATCTATTAACACTCCACATACCATAGCATCATATTATTTAAAGTTCCCTGGTGAAGTGATATCTTCTCCATCCTGTCTTAGAATTGTGTGGGGATACTTATATCAATCTGTGTAGCCCTACAGAATTCTTCTTAATATATTATCTTCTATAGATGGTGTAATATCTGCAACCTTTTATACACAGCCTTTGATACACCTACCTTCACCTGTGTAAAAGAAAATATTTACAGCAGATGGATCCTGTAATGTTTTGGATATTACATGATTCCCTTAGCTGAAATAAGTCTATGCTTGATTATTCAATGAAAAATGTGAACTACTTCTCAGAAGACCTCTATGTATACAGTCTGAGGAACAGTAACTTCAGTTCAGTTGTGGAATTGAAGAATACTCATCAATTTTCCAAATTAAAAAAAAAAAACAAAAGAAATTACTAAGGCAAGGATTGAGATAATGCTTTTATCTATGTAGAACATTAAATTCAGCCTCACATACAAATGTGTGATGTGAATAAATTTCAACCAAGTACTTCAGAAGGAATAATATACTTTTTTGTTTGGTATCTCTGGATTACAGTATGATATCAATACAGTCTTCCGTGACAGATTTTCAACCACATATGAATATCTGAGGACTCCAGGAGAGTAACTCTTGCTCAACAAAATAACCTTCATGTTATTTGTGACCCTGCCTGGGACCACTTCTTGCTGTGTATCAGAGATCTGACTCACTTTAAGTATTTTTTTTTATCTCATGCTAATTTTTATCCGGTATGATCAAAGGTTGTTTGTAATTTTCCTCCCTGCTGAATTCACAGCTACAAGAAAGTGTTTCTTTTGAGAAGACCTTTTTATTCTAGAATGTAGAATGTTGTTGGCTGTGGGTTTCCTTGGCTCTCTCCATTCTCTCAAGATTCATATCAGTGAAGAAAGAGCATTCAGAATGGGAAACACTATTTTTCTGACACAGGACAGACAAAATCCACCAAACTTTCCTTGTAAGGGATTAGAACCCAGTGGACATGAGATACAGGCAGCATAGTCAATAAAATGTTCCACCTCTATACCCAATTGACAAAGGTTTACCCATCTGGTCTGGATTGTTAGAAATGCTTGCTTAGCCTGCTTACCCAGTTCCCAAGCTGTGAAGAGGGGATTTTGTTCTCAGCTAGGGATAAGGTGGTGGAACAACATCTTACCTTTGCTCACTTTAGCCGTTCCTCCAAGGTATGCAGTTTCCTCCTAAAGGAGCTCCCTTATCTATTGTCTCCCTGCTTCAGATCTGAAGCTATGAGCCCAGTCAACAAGAATATTTCCATAACCAAGACAAAGTAAAACTTTCCTTTCTTTAGTGCTGGGGAGGATGGGCAGCTGTGATGGTGTCTATTTTATTGTAGGTTCTTCTTGAGACAGAAGAGGGGGAAGAACTTTGGAGGAGGGTAAATATTGATCCATTTAGAGTTGCACTATAATAACAATAATAATAATAATAATAATAATAATAATAATAATAATAATCATCATCATCATCATCATCATCATCATCATCATTATCATCACTACCACCACCACCACCATCAACATCACCATGATCATCAAAAGTAGTTTAGGCTGGTGAGATGATTCAGCACTTAAGAACACTAACTGTTTTTCCATAGGTCCTGAGTTCAATTCCCAGGAAAATCATCGTGACAGACAACCATGTATAATGGCATCAAACTCCCACTTCTGTTGTGTCTGACATTAATAGAATACTCATACAAAACAAATAAAATAAATCTTTAAAATAAAAAAATAAAAGTTTACTTATCTAAATTTAAGTTATTGTGCTTCTGTAGCTGACCAGATTTCTGTGTTCCTCTGAGGACAGAAAATGCATTCTCTGTCCATTAAAATCCATGATGAGGCCTCACACATTACATGCCGATTCCCAAGACAGTTATTCAAACCACAGCTTCTGCTTTTCTGAGAAAAGAAATAGCTTCCTATCACACTCCTATCCTTTCTTCATGTAGTGCCTCTGAGAAGCACATAAGAAAATTAGTTTGTACATGAGGACATTACAGTGGAATTTTCCTGTGGTGTGAGAAAACTGTGGTTAACACAGATGTGTCAGGACAGTCAACAAAGAAGTGGGCAAAATGACTAACTTCTCTGAAAATGCTGTTGGTTTAATGTTTCAACATTCCTGGGAGTTTTCCAACTCACAGGTCATCTTCTGGAGCTCATTAGTCAATTTCTACAACTTCTTAATCTGTTGCACTTGCTCATTGATGGTGGAATGTTGGGATGATGCCTACCCAGCAGACCCTGTAGATAAATACAAGGGAACTTGCATAATAATGTCCCAGAAACAGGACAGAAAATGATACTCAACTAATGAAGCATGACGAAAGGGGAAATCTACAGACACTTGGAAGCACTGAAATAGGAGGAAAGCTCTCTTCAAGCTGGACCTATTAGCTATTTTCTTTCTCCCAACCATGATCACTACACATGTGCCTCACTCCCTGCTGCAGTCCCCCTGGCCCTTAACAAAAAAATCTGGCCAAGACATGAAGAAATGAACCATTGAACCAACAGAATTTTCAGAGAAGTTAGTCATTATGTCCAAAAGTAACGTAAGGGAAGGGACTAGGTATTATTACACGATGCATGTTTATTAAAGCCCCATGTTAAGTTTCTCCTGATGCTGCCAGTCCCTGTAAAGAGAAGCCAGTCCATGATCAGACTGGCATGCATTTCATGGATCTCTGAACATTTTCCTTCCATACATAATCTATGGCCCCTAGGCTTGTTGGGAGTTGTTGAATATTCTTCGTCTTCTGAGTTGTTAAAATTCTAGTGTAGCAGATTTGGACATCAATTCTATTTTAAATTGTGGTTCTCCAGTAGCCAGCAAGTTCCAATCACACTGGGGTTTATGAGAGAATAAAATGCATAAACTGACATGAAATATGTTATCCTTAGTAAAGAGTGTTTTGGGAAAGCTTAAAAATAGGAAAGTGAGGTAGACAAAAGGAGAAAGAGAGATAAGACAGAGAGACAGAGAAAGATCCATACACAGAGAGAGAGAGTGAAAGAAGCCAGAAAAAATTGTATATCTAAAAGACAAAGTATAAATGACTGTCTGTAAATCCTAGTAACTAAGAAAGAATCCTGGAGCCAATTGTGCTATTGAGACTTCATATCAATGTGAGAAAGTAGACTTACATGAGAAAATCTTTGCCTGGATAATGCAGTTATGGTGGCCCAGAGAAAAAGCACAGATTTGTCCCCTCTGTCTGCCTCTCATTACTCTGACCTCCCTTGTCACAACATGCTGAATGGTCTTCCACATACCCTGAAAAGTAACTTACAAGGAATAGCAGCTATTTTCAACATTGCTTCATCTGAGCCTACCCTTGGCTTGTGGATGGTACTCAGGAAGCTAACTGACAGATTACACTTTGCCTTGCTGGGTGTTAAAGTTCAGACATGAGAACCCACTCTGTTTTTCAACACTTCCATGTTTCCATTGGGAGGGCAGTGTCACAATGGCCTGATACTGTCTTGTCACGCCTTTCATATGCTTCATTTGACCCAGTTGACAGCCTCCTTCAGCTTATTCACAGATCAACAGGATGCAAATTTGCTTCAGAGCCTTCATGTCTGGACACAGAATCCAAGAGAAAAATGTCACAGTTAACAGTGATAATGTAGCCATGCCAGGGCATTTCCTCCAAGTTTTACTTTCAAATGTATTATTTTATTGCCGATTATGCTACTCTTTCTAGAAGGTCATGTTGTGGGAGAACATTTGGAAGCTGCCCCATTCACACTTTATAGATTTCTTACATAGACTCCTTTTAGTGACAAGGTTTCTGTAAAGTTGCATGCAAACAACCATTTAAGCACACAAACAGAAACACACACACACACACACACACACACACACACACACACACGGTGTAGGGATAATAGAGAAGTGCTTATGGAAGAAAAATTAGGTCAGTTGGGCGACTATATAAAATGTGAAGGGTTTCACTAAAATCTATTACCCTAGAATGAAGAATGGGAAAGTGGGAAATAATTGTGTGTCATGGTTACACACAACTTGGCCACATGAACAATTAAGTATGAGACAATAGATCTGCATGATCAAAGCCAAAGAGCAGGAACATACGCAGTCAACTGAATGTGAATACTGTTCATCTCTCTGATTCTGAATGGAAGAAGAGTTCAGGTGTTTCCCACACCTCTCATGCATAGTATTTCATTGCAGTCCAATGCTAGCACACTGAAGGATATTCAAGAACATTCCTGACAGGTGATATTTTGACCTAGCTTCATATAGAGTTGAAGCAAGAGTGTCAGCATTCCCAGAGCTCTGTTGAGCAAGGGGTCCTGATTTCCTCTCACTCCCTTAGCAACACTTCAGAAATCCAAGAGTCAGCTTTCTCAGGCTTATTCACAGCTGCACATGGTGTTTCTTGTCTTCACAACACCATACCCTGTAGTTAAAAAAGCCAAGATGAAAACTGCAAACTCCACCAGCCTACATTTCCTTGACAGATGCCCAGAATCACTGATAGGTCTCTCTAGACACACGAATATAGATAGGCATGCCTTGTAGGGGTATAACATGGTTGTTTAGTATCCCCAATTACTATTCAGAACATGTAGGGAAGTCAGGGTGGAGCCAGGCCATGTACTAGTTTACTAAATGACAGTTCTTCACTGTAGTAGAAAACTGCCTGCCAAAGGACACTGTTAGAACAAAACAGCAAGGAACCGATTTGGAAAAGGTCTATACCAATCCTCCACCTGATAGAGGGCTAAAACCAATACATAGAAAGAAAACAAGAAGTTAGACTTCAGAGAGACAAATAACCCTATTAAAATTATGTTCCAGAACTAAACAAAGATTTCTCAATTGAGGAAAATCAAATATCTGAGAAGCATCTGAAGAAATGTTCAACATACTTAGTCATCAAGGAAATGTAAATGAAAACAACCCTGAGATTCCACTTCACACATGTAAGAATGGCTGAAATATAAAACTCAGTAGACAGCAGATGTTGATAAAGATGTCAAGGAAGAGGAATGATCCTTCTTTGTTGGTGGGATTACAAACTGGTTCAACCATTCTGGAAATGAGTCTGGAGATAACCTGAGAATTGGAAATTGCACTACCTGAGTTCCCAGGCATACCTATCCTGGGCATATAAACCAAACATGCTCCAACATGCAAAAAAGACACATGCTCAACTATGTTCATAGCAGCCTTATTCATGATACCAGGAGCTAGAAGGAACCCTAATGGCATTCATCAGTGGAATGGGTACAGAAAATATGGTACATCTACACAATGCTGTACTATTCGGCTATCAAAAGCAATGATTTCAAGAAATTCATAGACAAATGGATTGAACTAGAAAATATACTTCCTGAGGTAACACAACCACAGAAAAACACACATGGTATGAAATCACCGAAAACAGATATTGCCAAAAAAGCTCAAATTACCGAAGATGCAGACTACAGACCACTGGAAGCCCAAGAAGGACACCCAAAATGTGCATGCTTCACTTCTTTTAAAGGGGGAATAAAAATATCTATGAATTTAGAGCAGAAACTGAAGGAATCCCATTCCTAGCATTACATCCACATGGAAAATATATATAATATATATAATATGTTATTTAAAATGAAAAAAAATATATATGTAATGAAAACCAGATAAGATTGAAGAAGGTAAGAAGCGCATGCTGCCAGGAACCAGATATAGATCTTTCCTGAGAGACAGAGCTAGAGTCTGTCAAATAGGGAAGTGAATGCTTGTGGCAGAGCAGTGAACTGAAAATGGACCTCTTGTTGATAGATTTTGAGAAAGGAGTACTAGAGATGAAGGGGCTTTCAAATATATAAGAACAACAATGCCAATAAATAGAGCATTCTGGTACTAGACAAATATTCAAAGACTGTACGTGGACAGACCTATGGCTCCAACTGCATATGTAGCAGAGGATGACCTTGTTGGTAACCAATGGAAGGAGAATTTGCTGGTCCAACCTAGGTTTAACTCTCAGTTCAAGGGAAAATCAGGATGCACGAAGGGAGGTTATAGAAGAAGGGTAGGGGCAATAGTTAGGTCTCTTATGGACAGGAAACTTGGAAAGAAAATAAATTTTGAAATGCAAATATAGAAATATCCAGTTAAAAAAGCAATAAAATTAGCTAAAAAATTAAAAAAAATGAAAAAAATTGAAGAAAAGAAATCTGCCAGCTAATTACTATTGACTCAGAAATCTAAAGGGTCACTGTCAGGGAATGGTAATCAGAGTAATACTAGTGGAAAGACTGAGATGATGAAGTCTCAACTAGAACCACTTCACTCTCGCAGATGTCAGTGTCAGACACAAACTGCACTATTTGAATCCAAAGCATGAAGTAGTTTACACTGAGCTGCGGACACAATACTTGTCTTTGCCTTCTTCCTTAGCTCCTTTTTCTTCAGGGCAAAAATAATAAAAGCCATGAGCTCTCAGGAAAACAACAGTGCCCATCCCAAACCCAGGTTTTAGGATTTAACTCTCTGACTTTCAGGAACCATTACAAGGAGAGATATCCAGATGCTTCTAAGAGTATGAGAGTTCCCAATTCTCGTATGTGGAAGGCTCAGATCAAGGCTTTCTCTTCAGTGGAACCACTGAACCCCTACCCAGGAATAATTGAGCTTTTCCAAGGACCACATATTTCTTCCATTTTTATACCAAGACAGTTCAAGGCCAGCTTCATTCTCCCCATCTCTGATGTCTTGATCCTCTTTGTTCTCCCTTCCACATAGCTGTTTCCTCTGAAAGGAAGTCTAATTGGTAAACCCTAGAGGTACTGAAGGAATATCCATACCTGAGGTGCAGTTGAAGACACGACAACACTTGTGACATCACAGAAGATGCTAAACCTCTCCAGGATGCAAGAGATTTTTCAGGGAGGGCCTAATGATGATGTCACTGAGAACTGCCATAACCTACCGGCTGAACAGCTTTCCTTACATTGACCAGATTCAAGGGTTCCATTTCCAGGAGTGTCCCTGTGACACAGTAGAAATCTTTATGTACTACTTCTCTCTACAGGTACGAGGTCATTTGCTTCACTAGTAGTTACATGCCCTGAATGGAGAAAGTTAGTCAGGGGCTTGGCATGGGTAGAAACGTTCTAGGAACTTGGAGTGGAGGAGATTCTTCTGGATAATAATTTTATTCAATGGACCATTCCTCTGATATATGATTCAATTTCTTAGATTTTCTTTGTTTCCCAAAGGCTAGTGTTTTCACTACAGACCTTTACGTGAATGAATATTTTTTTACATTTCAATTCTACATTCCTCTATATGGGACTTTATATATATCCCTGACTGTTTATTCAAAAATTTTTTTCCAATTCAAGTTTTTGCAATGATTTTGGCAAGAAAGGGGCTCAGGTACAGAGTGAATATAACAGTGTAAATATTGTGTAACTCCTCCAAATGATATACTCCCAAATACTTATTTTATACAACAATTACCAGACATCAGTAAAGCAAAGAACAACATGGATTACAGAGTGCCGTTCTGTAGTCCCATTAGATATCAGTTCTCTAATATCTACCTTCATGTGTTCCCATGGCCAGACTTGAGGGTTTTAGATATTTTACCATAATTCTTTCTTCAGGCCAAACCTAAGATATAAGAATAGGGTCAGGGAGAGGAGTGGTTGAGGCCCAGGGAAAACTCAACATCAACAGTTTCATCAGAGAAGGAGGAAGTCTATTTGGTACTGTCATTTGTGGACTCTAAATTCTTGACCTAGTTGCTCAGAATTCATGTTAAAATTCCACATAACCTCCAAATTGTAGGAGCCACCAAATGTCTGTGTGTATGTATATATATATCCAAACTAGGTATAATTGATGAAGCTTAGAAGTGCATCCTGCCCAGAACTTTATGTAGATCTTCCCTGAGAGACACAGCTAGAGCATGTCACATACAGAAGTGAGTGATAGGGGCAAAACAGTGACCTTTAAATGCACCTCTAGTTGGTAGATTTTGTGAAAGGTTTACAAGAGCTGTGCACATGAGGGGTCTGAGGGTACCTGGAAGAGAATTGGGGACCAGCAACACAAAGAAGGATGCCAAGGCAAGAATTTGAACCACGCGTCAATTTTCTTTTTCTCCATGGCTGAATATATACCATAACAGGGGTAACAAAGGGAAGGGGGAAGTAAGAAACATTTATGCAGTCCAGGACAAAATATTTGGGTGGTAAGGGAATTGCCCGATGTTGACAGGATGTCAGAAAGTTCATAGATTTGTCATATTATTTGTCGTCAGGACTTTATCACATAATTTTTCTTGACCACCAGATTTGGAATAGTCTCCTGATCCTGGCTGGAGATTTTCCATGAACCCAGTCATACTTAATTCTAACCCTAATAATAACATCAACAACGTAGGGCTTCAGTGGCTTCACTCCAGACATCTCCCCCTTACTTATAGTCAAATGAAGAGGTGTCAAATGGCTGTGCTTGTCGAGAATGAACCCCTCGAGAACTTTGTCTGTCTTAGGTTGGAGTGATATTTGTCACACGGCCAAGAGAATATTTTACTCAGGGTCCGATATAGAATAAGGCAGCAAAGTAATGGCACCCCCCCGCTCCATGTGTCTGGCCCTTTATTCGTGAATATATCACTCTTACCCAGCATTGACTGTCCAGGTTAGTACACAGGGTTTACAATTTCTTAATTTTTCAAAAAAGGCATTAGGCCAATAGGCAGAAAAGAATGTTGGCTTCATTTGACTGAAGGACAAAAATATTCTTACCTGGGCTGGGAGGAGATGTGTAGGTGAGCTTGTCCCTCATCAAATCCTCTTCCATAGTTAGCCTATGATAATATACCTGAATAGAAAACTGTCAGTTAATAATATCTATCGACTCAGAAATCTAAAGGATCATTGTCAGGGAATGATAGTCAGAGCAGTACAAGAGAATATATATGCACCACAAAACAATGTAAGATTGATGAAGCTAAGAAGTAGTGCAAGCTGCCAGAAACCAGATATAGATTTTTCCTGGCACACACAGTCAGAGAATGTCAAATACAGAAGTGAATGCTAGTGGCAAATCAGTCAACTGAAAATGGACCTTTTGTTAGTAGATTTTAAGAAAGGATTACATGAGCTGATGGTGCATTCAACCCCCTAAGAACATCAATGTCAATGAACCAGAGCATTCTGGTACTCAAACAATAATCAAAGAGTGTTTGTGGACAGATCTATGACTGCAAATGCATATGTAGCAAAAGATGGCCTTGTTCGGCACCAATGGAAGGAGAAGACCTTGGTCCTGCCTAGGTTTGACTGATAGTTCAAGGGAATGTCAAGGAAGAGTAAGGGGGATTACAGAAGAAGGGGAGGCGGACCAATTAGGGATCTTATGGGCAGAAAAGTTTGAAAGGAAATTACATTTGAAATGTAAATATAGAAATATCCAATTAAAAAAGCAATAAATTTTGTTAAAAATTAAAGAAAAATGAAAAAAATAAAAGAAAAGAGAATTTCCAGCTAACCACGTCTATGGACTCAGAAATCTGAAGAATCACTTTCAGGGAAAGGTAGTCAGAGTAATACTAGTCAAAAGATTGAGATGATGAAGTCTCAACTAGAAGCACTTTCTCTCCCAGATATCAGTGTCAGACACAAACTGCACTATAGGTATCCAAAGCATAGAGGAGTTTACTCTGAGTTGAGGACACCATACTTGTCTTTTTCTTCTTCATTAGGAGGTTTTCATTCTGGACTAAAAGAATAAAAACCATAAGCTGTCAGGAAAACAAACGTGCCAAGATGAAAACCTCTCTTTTGGAATAAAGAAAGTAATGATATAAACTCTCTGATTTCCAGGAACCATAACAAGCAGAGAAGTGCAGATGCTTCTGAGAGGCTCCAGTCTCCTTATTCCCATATGTGGAAGGCTCAGGTCTAGGCTATCTTTTCATTGATTCCACTCAACCCGAACACAGGACTCACTGAGCTTTCCCATTTCTTCCTTTTTTAATACCAAGACAGAAGACAAGGTTCTTTCTCCCCATCTCTGATCTATTTTTCCTCTTTGTTCTCCCTCCCAAATGGTTGTTTACTCTGAAGTAGAGGCCAATATGCAAATCCTAGAGGTAAGGAAAGAATAACTGAGAGGCTGTTGTTGTCACGACAACACTTGTGACATCATAGAAAAAGAAAGAGCTATTCAGGATACAAGATATTTTTCAGGGAGGGACTAATGCTGGTGTCACTGAAAGCTGCCATGGCCTACCTGCTGAACAGTGTTCCTTAGGAGAACCAGATTCAAGGCTGCACTTTTCAGGAGTGACTCCTGTGACACAGTGGAAACCTTCATTTACTACATCTCTCTAAAGCTAGAGTCTTCTCTTTGCTCCATTAGTGGTTACATGGTCTGAATGGAGAAACTTAGTCAGGGGTTTGGCCTGGGTGGAAATGATTGAGGAACATGGAGTGGAGGAGATTCTTCTACATAATATTTTTACTCCCAGTTTCATTACTTTGACACACAGTACACATTTCTAGGTTTTCTCTGAACCATAACAAGCAGGGATGTCCAGATGCTTCTGAGAGGCTCCAATCTCCTTATTCCCATATGTGGAAGGCTCAGGTCTAGACTATCTCTTTAGTGAATCCACACAACCCCTACATGATACCAAGATAGAAGGGAAGGTTCCTTCTCCCCATCTCTGATCTCTTCATCCTCTTTGTTCTCCCTCCCAAATGGTTGTTTACTCTGAATTAGAGACCAATATGCAAATCCTAGAGAAAAGGAAAGAATATCTGAGAGGCAGTTGTTGTTAAGACAATATTTGTGATATCATAGAAAAAGAAAACGCTATTCAGGATACAAGATATTTTTCAGGGAGGGACTAATGCTGATGTCACTGAAAGCTGACATGGCCTACCTGCTGAACAACTTTCCTTACATTGACCAGATTCAAGGGTGCCCTTTCCATGAGTGACTCCTGGTACACAGTGGAAACCTTCATTTACTACATCTCTCTAAAGCTAGAGACTTCTCTGTGCTTCATTAGTGGTTACATGTTCTGAATGGAGAATGTCAGTCAGGGGCTTGGCATGGGTAGAAATGATTTAGGAACATGGAGAGGATTCTCCTAGATAATATTTTTATTCCCAGTTTTACTACTTTAACATACAGTACAAATTTCTAGATTTCTCTGTTTCCCAAAGACCAGTATTTTCCATACAGACCATATAATTGAATGAATATGTATTTCACTTTCTTATTGAACATTCCTTGATTGGGTAATTCTCAATGTGTACTCAAAAATACTTTTTTCCAATTGGATTTTCTGCAATGATTTTGGCAACAAAGTGGGCGCAGCCCTAGAATGAGTATAACAGTGTAAACATTATGTACCTACTTCAAATGATAAACTCCTGAATCCTTAATTTATCCAAAGATTACCAGACATCAATACAGCAAAGGACCACAGGGGTTATAGAATTCAGTTCTCTATTTCCATTTGATATCAGTACTACAATAGCAACCTTAATGTGTTCCTGTGCAAGACTTGAGGGTTGGATGTTTTACCATGATTCTTTCTTAAGGCCAAACATAAGATAATGGAGGATGAGCAGGCAGAAGAATGGCTAGAAGACCAGTGAAATCTCATCTTCAATAGGTTCAAAAGAACAGAAGGGAGTCTATTTGACGTTGTTATTTGTGGATTCCACATTCTTGAACTAGTTGCGCAGAATCCATTTTAAAATTCCACATAACGACAAAGCTGTAGGAGCCAATATATATGTGTATATGTGTATATATATATATATATATATATATATATATATATATATATATATGTTACTAAACCAATATTCAAAGACTATACATGGGCATACCTAGGCCTCAATTGCATCTGTAGAAGAGGATGACCTGTTTGGGTCCCAATGGAAGGAGAAGCCCTAGGTCCTCCCTAGGTTTGATCCCAGTTAAAGGGAATGTGAAGGCGCAGTAAGGGGGCCTATAGAAGAAGAAGAGGGGGACCGGTTAGGGATCTTATGGGCAAGAAATAGGGAAAATAAATATATTATAAATGTAAATATAGAAATATACAATTAAAAGAGCAATATAATTTGCTAAAAAATAAAAAAAAAATGAAAGAAATAAAAGAAGAGAAATCTGTCAGCTAATCACAACTATTGACTCAGAAATCTAAAGGGTCATTGTCAGGAAATGGTAGAGTAATACTAGTGGAAAGACTGAGATGATCAAGTCTTAGGTAGAAGCACTTCTCTCTCCCAGATATCAGTGACAGACACAAAATGCACTATAATAATCCAAAGCATGGAGGAATTTACTATGAGCTCAGGACACAATACTTGTCTTTCCCGTCTTTCTAAGGAACTTTTCCTCCTGGCTCCAAAGGATAAAGGCCATGAGCTCTCAGAAAAACAACTTAGTCCTTTCCAAAACTTGGCTTTAGGGATTTGGAAATTAATGATATAAACTATCTGACTTTCAAGGAAAATAACAAGCAGGGAAGTCCAGATGCTTCTGAGAGGCTCCCGGCTCCTGATTCCCGTATGTGGAAGATCAAGTCTATCTCTTCAAGATCCCACTCAATGCCTTCCCATGTCTCACTGAGCTTTTCCATACAGCACATCTTCCTTCCTTTCCATATACAAGACAGAAATCCAGCTTCCTTTGCCCATCGCTGATCTATTCATGCTTTTTTTTTTCTCCCTCTCAAATGGCTGTTTACTCTGAAATAGAGACCAATTAGTAAGCCCTAGAGGTACTGAAGGAATATCTGAGAGGCAATTACAGCCACAACAACACTTGTGACATCACAGAAGAAGCTAGGGCTCTCCAGGATACAAGAGATTTTTCAGGGAGGGCCTAATGATGATGGCACTGAGAACTGCCATAGCCTACCTGCTGAACAGATTTCCTTACATTGACTAGATTTGGAGGTGCCCTTTCTCCTGCGACACAGTGGAAACCTATACATGCTACATCTCTCTAAGCTAGGGACTTCTCTCTGCTTCATTAGTGATTACATGCTCCGAATGGAGAAAGTTCGTCAGGGGCTTGAAATGGGTAGAAAATATATAGGAAAAAGGAGTGAAGGAGATTCTTCTGGCGATTAATTTTATTCCCAGGTCCAATCCTATGACATTCAGTTCTATTCCCTTGGTTTCCTCAGTTTCCCATGTGCCAGTATTTTCCCTAAAGACCTTTAATTGAGCGAATATTGTTTTACATTTTCTGATTGTACATTCATCGACAGGAGACATTATATATATTCCTGCATGTGTACTCAAATTTCATTTTTCCAATTCCTTTTTTTTTTGCAATGAATTCGGCAACAAACTTGACCCAGCTATTGAGTCAATATAACAGTGGAAATATTGTGTACATAAATCAAATGATCAACTCCCAAATCCTTATTTTATCAAAAAATTTCAAGACATCAATAAAACAAAGGACCACAGGATTATAAATTCAGTTCTCTAATCACATTTGATATCTGTACCACACTATCTACCTTCCTGTGTTCCCATGGCCAGACTTGAAGGTTTTAGATATTTTACCATGATTCTTTCTTAAGGACAAATATAAGAAATAGGAGGATGGACAGGGTTAAGAAAGCTTGAGGAACAGTGAAACCTCATCCTCAAGTACAGAAGAGAGTCTATTTAACATTGTCATTTGTAAATTCTACATTCTTGACCTAGTTGCGCAGATTCCATGTTAACATTCCACCTAACCAAATAGCTGTAGGCACCAAAAGCATGTATATATATATATATATATATATATATATATATATATATATATATATATATGTTTGTGTGTGTATGTATGTATGTATGTATGTATGTATGTATCAGCCACAAATAATAGATAAGATTGAAGAAGCTAAAAAGTGCATTCTGGGGGTTGGGGATTTAGATCAGTGGTAGAGCGCTTGCCTAGGAAGCGCAAGGCCCTGGGTTCGGTCCCCAGATCCGAAAAAAAGAACCAAAAAAAAAAAAAAAAAGAAGTGCATTCTGCCAGAAAATGGATATAGATATGTTTTGAGAGACACAGCTAGAGCATGTCAAATACAAAAGTGTATGCTAATGGCTAACCAGTGAACTGAAAATGGACCTCTTGTTGGTAGATTTTGAGAAAGACTAACAAGAGCTGAAGGGACTTTCAACCCCATAAGAACAACAATGTTAATGAACCAAAGTTTTCTGGTATGAGACTAATATTGAAAGACTGAATATGAACAGACCTATGTCTCCAACTGCATACATAGCAGAGAACGGCTTTGTTGGGCACCAATGAAAGAAGAAGCTCTTGGTCCTCCCTTGGTTTGATTCAGAGTTAAAGCAAATTTGAAGGGACAGTAAGGGGAGTTATAGAAGAAGTGGAGAGGGACCGGTTAGGGATCTTTTGGGAGGAAACTCTTACAGGAAGTAATATTATAATTGTAAATAGAGAAATATACATTTAAAAAACAAATAAAAGATGTAAAAATTAAAAAAAATAAGAAATAAAACAAAAAAATTGCTAACTAATCACATCTGTTGACACAGAAATCTAATGGGTCACTGTCAGGGAATGGTAGTCAGAGAAATAATATTAGAAAAACTGAGATGGTGAAGTCTCAACTAGAAGCACTTCTCTCTCCCAGATATCAGTGTCAGACACAAACTGCACTATAGATATAGAAAACATGGAGGAGTTTACTCTGAGCTAAGTACACAATACTTGTCCTTCCCTTCTTCCTTAGGTCCTTTTTCTTCTGATCAAAAAGAATAATATCCATGAGTTCTCGGAAAGAAAACTGTGCCCTTCCCAACACTTGGCTTTTGCGATAAAGAAATTAATGATAGAAAATCTCTGACTTCCAGGAACCATAACAAGCAGCGAAGTCCAGATGCTTCTGAGAGGTTCCCATCTCCTGATTCCCATATGTGGAAGGCTCAGAACAAGTCTATCTCTTCAGCGAGCCCAATTACCCCATACAAAGGTCTCACAGAGCTTTCCCATGGACCACGTATTTCTTCCTTTTTTATACCAAGACAGAAGGCCAGCTTTCTTCTCCCCACCTCTTATCTCTTCATCCTCTTTTTTCTCCCTCTCAAATGGCTGTTTACTCTGAATTACAGATCAATTAGTATACTCTAGAGGTACTGTAGGAATATCTAATAGGCAGATGGTTTCACAACAGTACTTGTGACATCACAGAAGAAGCTAGGGCTCTGCAAGATAAAGAGATTTTTCTGGGAGGGCCTAATGATGATGTCAATGAGACCTGTCATGGCCTACCAGATAAAAAGCTTACCTTACAATGACCAGATTTGAGGGTGCCCTTTCCAACAGTGTCTCCTGCGACACAGTGAAATCCTTTACATGCTACATCTCTCTAAAGCTAGAGACTTGTCTTTGCTTCATTCGTGGTTACATACTCTGAATTGAGAAAGTTATTCAGCGGCTTGGCATGGGCGAAATGATCTCAGAATCTCAGAGGAGATTCTTCTGGATCATAATTCTATTATCAGGTCCATTCCTGAGACATACAATTCAATTTCCTAGGTTTTCTATGTTTCCCAAAGGCCAGTATTTTCCTACAGACCTTTACTTGAATGACTATTGTATTACATTTACTTATTGTACATTACTTAATAGGGGAATATATATATATTCCTGAATGTGCACTCAAAAATTCTGTTTTCCAGTTCAATTTTTGAATTGATTTTGGTAACAAAGAGGGCACAGCTATGGAGTTAACAGAACAGTAAAAATAATGTGTGCCTTCTTCAAATGATGAACTCTGAAATGCATATTTCATCCAAAAATTACGGGACATCTATAAAGCATGGACTATTGAATGGAGTTCTGTAGTCCCATTAGATATCAGTTCTATAATCTCTACCTTCCTGTATTCCCAGGGCCAGAGTTGAGGGTTTTGGATGTTTTACCATAATTCTTTCTTCAGGCCAAAGATAAGAGTCAGGAAGATGGGCAGGGAGAGGAATGGCTTGAAGTCAAGGGAAACCTCAACTTCAATAGTTTCATAAGTACAGGATGGAGTCTATTTGGAATTGTAATTTCTGGATTCTACATTCTTGACCTAGTTGCACAGAATCGATGTTAAAATTCTACCTAACCTCATACCTGTAGGAGCCACCAAAAGTATATAGATATTCAGCCACCAAAACTAGATAAAATTGATGAAGCTAAGAAGTCCCTGTTGCCAGGAACTGGGTATAGAACTTTCCTGAGAGACACAGCTAGAGAATATCAAATTCATAAATGAAAGCTACTGGAAAACCAGTAAATTTGAAAAGGGTCTCTTGTTGGTAGATTTTAAGATCGGATTGTATGTGCTGGAGGGACTTTCAAACCCATAACAAAAACAAGGCCAACAAACCAGAACTATCTGGTACTAAACTCATATTTAAAGACTGTACATGGAGAGAACTATGGCTCAAACTGGATATTTAGCAGAGGATGGCTTTCATAGGCACCAAAGGAAAGAGAATTCCTTGGTCTTCCCTTGCTTTGACACCCTGTTGAAGGGAATGTCAAAGGGCAGCAAGAGGGTTTATAGAAGAAGGGGAGGGGGGTCTGTTAGGGAACTTTTTTGCAGGAAATAAAGAAAGGAAAATTATTCGATATATAAATATAGAAATATCTAATCAGAAAAGTAATAATATTTGGTAAAAAGTAATAAATAAATAAATAAATAAATAAATAAATAAATAAAACGCTAGCTAATCACACCTACTAATTATGAAATCTAGAGAGTCACTATCAGAGAATGGCACTCAGAGTAATACTAGTGGAAGACTGAGATGGTGAAGTCTCAAGAAGAAACATTTCTCTCTCCCATATATCAGTGTCAGACACACACTGCACTATAGGAATCTAAAGAATCAGGGGGTTTACCCTCAGCTGAAGACACAATACTTGTCTTCCTTTCTTCCTTTGAACCTTTATCTTCTGTGCAAGAAGAATAAAAGCCATGAACTCTCCTGAAACAATGGTACCTTTCCCAACACCTGGCTTTTGGAATAAAGAAATTAATGATATTATGCTCTGACTTCCAGGAACCATAAAGAAGCAGGGAAATCCAGATGCTTCTGAGAGGCTCCCAGCACCTGAATCCTGCATGTGGAGGGCTAAAGTCAAGTCTGTGTCTTAAGTGAATCTACTCAACTCCTACCCAGGACTCACTGAGATTTCCTACAAACCATGTATTTCTTCCTTTTTTTTATACCAAGACAGAAGGCCAGCTTCATTCTCCCCATTTCTGATCTCTTCATTCTCTTTATTCTCCCTCAAAAATAACTCTTTACTCTGAATAGTGGTCAATTAGTAACCCCTAGAGGTACTGAAGGAATATCTGAGAGGCAGTTGCTGTCACAGCAACACTTGTGACATCACAGAAGAAGCTAGGGCTCTGCAGGATATAAGAGATTTTTCAAGGAGGGCCTAATGATGATGTCACTGTGACCTGCCATAGCCTACCTGTTGAACAGTTTTCCTTACATTGAATAGATTCAAGGGTGCGATTTGCAGGTGTCTCCTGTGACACTGTGGAAACCTTTACATACTACATCTCTCTAAGCCTAGATACTTCTCTTTCCTGCATTAGTGTTTACATGGTCTGAATGGAGAAAGTTATTCAGTGGCTTAGCATGGGAAGAAAACATCTAGGAACATAGAATGGAGGAGAGTCTTCTGAATCATAATTCTATTACCAAGTTCATTCCTGTGACATACAGTTCAATTTCCTACGTTTACTCTGTTTCCTATAGACCTGTATTTACCCTACAAACCTTTAATTGAGTGAATATTGTATTTCATTTTCTAATTGAACATTCCATGAGAGGGGACTTTATATGTATTTCTGAATGTGATTTCAAAAAATCTGTTTTCCAATTCCATTTTTTTTTCAGTGATTTTGGGAACAAAGTGGTTCCAGCAGTAGAGTGAATATAACAGTGTAAATATTGTGTACCTACATCAAATGATAAACTCCCAAATCATTATTTTATCCAAAACATAACAGATATCAATAAAACAAAGGAAAACATGGACTATAGAATGCGGTTCTGTTTCCAATTAAGTATCAGTTCTCTCATATCTACCTACCTGTGCTCCCAGTGTCAGTCTTGAGGGTTTTGGATGTTTTACCATGATTATTTCTTCAGGCCATACATAATACTTAGGAGGATGAGCAGTGAGAGGAATGGCTTGAGGTCCAGTTAAACCTCAACTTCAATCAGTTCATAAGAACAGGTGTGAGATTATTTGGCATTGTCAATTGTGGATTCTACATTCTTGAGCTAGTTGCACAGAATCCTTGCGAAAATTCTACCTAACCTCATTGCTGTAGGATATATATGCCACCAAAACTAAATATGATTGAGGAAGCTATGAAGTGTATGCTGCCAGGTACAGGATACAGATCTTTCCTGAGAGAGACACAGCTAGAGCATATCAAATACAGAAGTGAATGTGAGTGGCAAACTAGTTTACTGACAAGGGATCTGTTCTTGGTAGATTTTGAGAAAGGATTACAAATGCTGTGTAAGTGAGGGTTCTGAGGGTACCTGGAAAAAAATGTGGGACAAGGATGCAAAGAAGGATGCCAAGACAAGAGTCTGAACAAGGCATCAATTTTATTTTTCTCCAAGGCTGAATTTATACCATAACAGGGGTAACAGAGTGAGGGGGAACTAAGAAACATTTATTCAGGACAACCACACAGGATTCATTTGGTCATGGAACTGATGTTGAAAGGATTTCAGAGAGTTCCGAGGTTTGTCATATTATTAATCAGCAGGACAACATTATCATATTATTATTTTTCTTGCCCACCAGATTTGTATTAGCTTTCTTCAGGTGGCTGGGGATTTTCCATGAACCTACTCATACTTAATTCTAACCATAATAATAACATCTACAATGGAGGGCTTCAAGGGCATCGCAACCAACATCTCCCCCTTACTTATATTAAAATGTAAAAGTGACTAGTGGCCATGCATGTCCTGGGATGAACCCCTTGGAAACTGCATCTCTCTTAGGTTGGGGTGTTACTTGTCACATGGCCAAGGGAATCTTGTCACCAAGGCTCATCATGAAATAAGGCAGCAGCTAATGTCGGCCCTCCTCTCTTAGGACTTTTATTCATGAATATATCACTCACTTATCCGCCATTGACTGTCCAGCTCAGCACGCAGGGGTGACAATTTTTTTTTTTTGGTTTTTCTGCAAAGGCATCAGGACAGTAGGCAGAAAAGAATGTTTGCCTCCTTTGACTGAAAAACAAAAATGTCCTTGCATGGACTGGGATGGAGATTTGTAGGTGAGCTTGGCCCTCATCAAAGCATCGTCAATATTTAGCCTATTAGAATAGAAGTGAATATGTTTTGTTGCTATATTAACTCACTGTTATTTAACAAGGCCTGTTAAGTGATTAAATCTCTAAGGGACAAAATATATAAGCAAAAGACAAAGAGATAAATAGGTATCCCATGCATGTCATATAAGAAATAAGCAAACCCCATGTCATTAAAGTAAAGCATCAATAACTGAAAAATAAATAATGTGTTGATACGTAGAAGGAAAAATAGCATGCTGATTGACATTTTTTGAATTCTCAAAATAAATCAAATAGATAATATAATTTGTGTTCCTGCAACAATCATAATTGCATTATCCAAAAATTCAAATCCTATGAAATGTATTGCATTGTTGAAGAATACATATTTTAGCTGTCCTGGAGTGGGTGGTAGGCTTCTAATTCTTCTGGAAGCAGTGCAGTTCTTTGAGGAAGCAGCTCCTCTCTGTGGAGTGCAGGCTGTAGATGCAGTCGTGAGTACCTTGCGACATGTTCAGAGCCACCCTGGGCTCCTTCTTTGGATCAATGCCCAAAAGCGGGGCAGTAGGAATGCAATGTCTCTTTTAACAATTTTATAGTAAATATAATCTCCGTATCAGCACCTGATTGAAACATTCTAAGACCCCAGATATATCAATCATGGTTTAGACCATAGAGGTAAATTTAATATTTAGGAGGATGCACCATCCCCTTGTTTTAGAATTATGACCTTCAGAACATGAATCTGGGACATGCATATTAGCAGGATGGGATATATTTTAAGTCAAAGAACAGTGTCTTAGATGATAAAATTCTGAAGAACAGTGGTAAGGGGCCAGGCAAGAATGATAGGGGTTGGCCTAGTGAGAGTGGTTGGAACAACCAGATCAGGTGACAAATAACATTCAGTCGCACAGCTAAATGAGCAAGCTTTCTTGGGGCGAAAAGGCCAGCCCACAATCAAGGGCAAGCTTTGTGCCTGTGAAACAATAAGGAGAGCAGATGGGTAGCTGGTCTGTTAACATCTCTCTCTCTCTGGACTTAGATTCTCCTCAGCTCAGCTCAGCTCCTTAGAGTCAGCTCAGTGTCTCTGCCTCTCAAGAGACTCAGCCTCTGAAGGACAATAGGCTTCCAGTAAGAAGTAATAAAAGAAGGATGGAGAGATGGTTAGGACCTGAGTGCTAGATGCCAAGTGGCTGATAAAATAATTGTATGGTTCGTCTGCTTTAGGGGGGAAGTTTCTCCCAGGCTGTCAGACATGCCTGGTGACCTTGCGCCAAAAGATCAGGAAAAAATATCATTTGAGAATTGAATGGTGTGTTATCCAACTGAAGGCTCAGATATCAGAGAGTAAGCTATAGTTACAGACAATTGGTTTTAATGACTCTTTCAGCTGTCATTTCTGGACAGGGGTCACAATTGCGTTGGATTTCCTGCCTCTTGCAACCAATAAATAGATTACTAACACTGGAGTACTGATCTTTAAAGAAGTATATTCCTCCCAGGACTGCAGTAGTAACCCTTCACCAAGCCCTCTCACTGAGTAAGAGGGCCATGGAAAAGAAAATATTGATCCTGACCTTGGCCACAACCTCCAGTTGGAGGAAGCTGAAGAGTCGGTGCAATGACTTTCTCCTCTTGTCATCCTAGAGTAAAGCATGTTTGTCTGGCACAACAAACTTCCTCGCAATCTGCTGCAGACGTTTTCTGAAACTATTTTAGGGACTACACTGACCCCCAACCTGGAGCCTTTTGACCATAGTGGCAAGAACTGCCTGCTGCAGGGATAGGAACAGAGGCACTGTCTATGTCAATGAGGACTAACAATGAAGGTGACTTAATGCTGAAGATCAACTCCTCACTTGCAATAGGGCCAGCAGATAAGGCAGGCTCCCTGGCAGAAAGCAATTTCTCTCAAGCAAATTATTTCCAAGTTAAGCACCAAGAGGACCAAGTAAAACTTCTTGAGAAACAAAGCAAACAGTTTCATGATTTCAAACACTATCATCAGCCCTAGTCCAAAAATGAAACAAAAGCCAAAAAAGACACACGACAATACCAAAGAAAACAAACTAGAAAAAAAAAGACCAAGAAAAATCATTCTGTAAGTGAATTCCACAGATGCCTGTTACCTTCAGGACCTGGCCAAAAATGCATCTTAACCTTAGCTGCTTCTTGGATGAGGCAGACCATCTGATCCCACCTCCCAATGGGATTCTAGAGTGTCCCCTAGATTCCTTTCTCCTCCTAGAGCATCCTCAAGGGCCTATGGCTTGTGACAACTAGCAAGTCAACCTGTCACAACTGTATACCCCTTACAGGACCAATAGGACCACCGAGTGGACTATAAACCTTCTCCACCGGGGACTAAAACCCTTCAGACAGGAGAGGCGGACAACTCAATTCAACATGAAACAAAGACGAAACATGACACAGAGACAAACAGAAAGTAACACAGAACACAAAACACAGACTTGCTTGAGCTTACCTCCGATCTCTTAGCCAATTGTGGTCTGGAGGGATCACAGTCCTTGTGATGCACCAAAATGTTGTAAGACTCCATAGTGGACCACTTCTGGAGCTCAACCACGGAGAATAGATTGACAAAGTGACCGCTGTAGTAGCATGAGGGTATAAGGTTTTTAATCCATGTACTTGGTGTTGCTCATTCACACATGGAGAGTCAACCTTGTACCCAAAATGAACATAACTTTTATTCATTACAGAGGGTAGACTTCAGTAAAAGTGTTAGCCCATCCATTAAACAATCACTAACTCTGTACTATCTTATGAATCAATTGTTCCCTCCTGGGGGAACTATGGACAAATATTTTTACAAAATCAAAGATTTTATTTTTAAGTTTTAACCGTATTCTTTGTGTTGTGAATGACAGCCTGAGTCATATCACAAAAGATAACTGTAAAATGCTTGTCCCATCTCTCAGCAGAAGCTCTGGGAGGTGGTGGGGGTGGAGCAAAAACTCCAAGGGGGGGGGGGCAAAGGATTTCAAAAACAAAGAAGACAGACCAGCCTATTCACAGGGAATGACTTTCTCCTCTAGGACACCTTCAAAGAGCCGCTCCTTGGGTGCCATTTGTAAGAGAGAGGTCTGAGGGTACCTGGATTAGAACTGGGGACAAGGGTCACAAAGTACGTCATTGAGATAAGAGTCTGATCAAGGTGAAATTTTATTTTCCTCCAATGCTGAATTTATACCATAACAATGGTAACATAGTGAGGGGAGAAGTAAGAAACATTTACTCAGGCCAAAGACACAATATTGATGTGGTCAGGGAATTAGCTGATGTTGACAAAATATCAGAAAAGTCACAGGTTTGTCATATTATTAGTCAGCAGGACAACTTTAAAATGTTATTATTTTTCTTGACAACCAGATTTGTATTAGTATTATGATGCTGGCTGGGGATTTTCCATGAAAATAGTCATACTTAATTCTAACCATAATAATAACATCAACAATGGAGGGCATCAAGGTTGTCCCTCCAAACAGAGCTGAAGGTGCTTTCAACTCCATAAGAAAATCAATGCCAAAGAACAAGAGATTTCTGATACTAAACCAATATTCTGTCCATGGACAGACCTATGGCTCCAACTGCATATGTAACAGAGGATGGCCCTCTTGGGCACCAATGGAAGGAGAAGCCCTTGGTCCTTCCCAGGTCTGACTCCCCGATCAAGGGAATGTCAAGGTGCAGTAAGGGAGGTTATAGAAGAAGGGTAGGGGGATCGGTTAGGGTTCTTATTGACAGGAAACTAGGAAAGAAAATAACATTTGAAATGTAAATATAGAAATATCCAATTAAGTAAGCCAAAAATTTGCTAAAAAGAAAAAAATGGAAGAAATAAAAGAAAAGAAAGTGCTAGCTAGTCTCAACTATTGACTCAGAAATCTCAACTGTCACTGTCAGGGAATGGTAGTTAGAGTAATAATAGTAAAAGACTGAGATGATGAAATCTCAACTAGAATCACTTCTCTTTCCCATTTATCAGTGTCAGACTCAAACTGCACTATAGGGATCATAATCCTGGAGGAGTTTACTCTGAGCTGAGGACAAGATACTTGCCCATCCCTTCTTCCTTAGGACATTTTTCTTCTTGACAAAAAACAATGAAGGTCATGGGCTCTGAGGAAACAACTGTGCCCTTTCCAACACTTGGCTTTTGGAATAAAGAAATGAATGATATAAACTCTCTGATTTCCAGGGACCATAAGAACAGGCAAGTCCAGATTCTTCTGAGAGGCTCTTAGCTCCTGATTCCCATATGTGGAAAGCTCAGATCAATGCTCTCTTTAGGGAGCCCACTAAAAACCTACCCAGGACTAATTTAGCCCTCCAATGGACCACATATTTCTTTCTTTTTATATACCAAGACAGAAAGGCATCTTCCTTCTCTACATCTCTGATCTCTTCATCCTCTTTTTTCTCCCTCAAAAATGGCTGTTCACTCTGAATTAAAGGCCAATCAGTAAGCCCTAGAAGTTCTGAAGGAATATCTGAGAGGCAGATACAGTCACAACAACACTTGTGACCTCACAGAAGGAGCTAGGGCTCTCCAGGGTACAAGAGGTTTTTCAGGCAGGGTCTAATGATGATGACTGAGAACTGCCATGGCCTACCTGCTGAACAGCCTTCCTTACATTGACCAGATTCTAGAGTGCCTTTTCCAGGAGAGTCTCTTGTGACACAGTGGAAACCTTTACAAACTCCATATCTCTAAATCTAGAGACTTCTCTTTGCTTCATTAGTGGTTACATGCTCTGAATGGACAAAGTTGTTAATGGGCTCGGCATGAATAGAAAAGATTTAACAACATGGAGTATATGAGATTATTCTAGATAATATTTTTCTTCCCAGGTTCATTGCTGTGACATACAGTTCAATTTTCTAGGTTTTCTCTGTTTCCCAACGGGTAGTATTTTCCTTATAGTCCATTAATTTATTCAATATTGTATTACACAAATGTGATCATGTTCTTGTTTTCTTCTATTCCTTATTGCTGAAAAAAGGTGATACCCAATACAGTATTAGAACAAATATTACATAGTACACCTAAAGAAAACAAATTACTCTCAAGGCCAACGTAACTTCATAAGTAAGCAAATTGAATTTACGGAGAAATGGTTAAGTATTGTATTATTTATCTTTAAAAGTACTCTTATAAGAATCTTGAAAAAAAACAGAAATCTAAAAACTGTATAAAATGTCAAATCTGCTTTTATTGATAAGAATGCACATCTGTAATTGGCAATCCTTATTAAATCAATCAGGAAGCTGAGGGTAAAACTCAGTCAGAAATCAGTCATCAACAGTCCAGCCTTTGTGACAGTCACTCCATTAGCCTGTGCCGCCATTGTTCTTGATCCCTGACCTTAAAAGGTCCCAGCATTTCCAAACTTCAAATTGTTACATAAATTGTTTTTTACATCAAAGTCAGTAGGGACAACATCTTAGACAGCTTCAGGAACAATTTACTTTTTGAAATGCGTTTTAAGGTTGGTGGTCGTCTCTGACCATTCTACAGTTCCTTGGGCAATGATGGAAGCACTGATCTGCCCCAGAGGCAATTCCTAATAGGCCTTGACCACTGTTATTGCAAATACTAATGGTGCTGCCCTCCGAGTGGTGGGAAGCTCCATGAGGATTTTCATGCACTTCTTAGATTAAGAGAGATATGAGTGCAATAACCGAGCGACACTCTGCATGAAGTCCTCGTTGGTTTCATGACTCACCAAGGTCCAACGAGACTGTGCTGAAGAGTGGGCCATACCCCAGGAGTTCAAAAGCTCTGTGTCATTCCTCCTTCACAGGCCTTGGCCATACTCCATGTCTGAACCAAATTTGAACCATGCTTTTAACCTGGATAGAATTTCAAATACTATACTGAGTAGGGACTGTGGGGATCCTTACATTGTCCTTGACTTTAATGGAATTGCTTTATGTTTCTTTCCATTTAGGTTGATGTTGGGTACTGGCTTGCTGTCCATTTCCTCTATTAAGTTTCTGCATAGAACTGGTATTCCTGATCGCTCTCATGCTTTTAACATGAAGGGGGTTTGGAATATTTTTGCAAGCTTTTTGAGCATCTAATAAGATTATCATGTGTTTTTTTTTTCTTTCAGTTTCATTATATTCTGGATTATATTGATGGATTTTTAGAAATTGAACCATTCCTGACTCCTACTAGAAATTAATAATTACACAGCATAATCTTCAGAGGGGATCTCATATTCACATGCATACTCTAACAGCTCCCCACAAAAACAAAAACAAAAACATGCAAACAAAAATCCATGTACCCTACAGAACAGATCTAATACTCACATACATACTCAAATATCCCAATTGAAAAAACAAAAACCAAAAAACATGCCAGCAAAAAAAAAAAAAAAAAAAAAAACTGCTCCAGCAACATCAAAATAGCATCAACTAAATATAATTTCTCATTAATACATTTATGCATTAATGGTCTCTATACAATGGATTTAAAGACGGGATCCATCCTTCTGTTGCACTCAAGAAGCACAATCCAGCAACCGCGATAGACACAACCTCAGACTAAGGGGTTGGAAAAGTTTTTCCAAGCAAATGGACACAAGAAACAAGATGGTGTAGCCATTCTAACATCCAGCAAATCAGAGTTTCTACCAAAACTAATCGAAAGAGATGGGGAAGGTCACTTCCTATGCATCAGAGGAAAAATCCACCAAAATGGCATCTTGATTCAGGATGTCTATATGCCAAAGACAAAAGCAGCAACATTGGTGAGAGAAATATTGCTGAAGCTTAAATATCACATCGAAACTCACACATTAATAGTGGGAGACATCAATGTCCCACTATGACCAAGGGCATGCCATTGAGACAGAAACTAAAAAGTAAATAAATAAATGATTTAACTAACACGGGGATCAATTAAATTGACCTCACTGACATCTACAGAATAGTTAACACGAACACAAAAGTACACAGTCTCTGTTCAGTACCTCATGGAACCTTATCCTAAACTGACCATGTTCTCCCACTCTAAAAAAGCCACAACGGATACAGGAAGACTGCGCTAACCATAGGATTTTCTCAGTTCACAGTGGATTAAAACTGGACTTCTACAATAAGAAATATTGTATAAAATAATTGAAATTAACTCGAAACTGAATAACCACCAGTGCAGAGAAGACATGAAAAAAAAAAAAGCATTCCTAGAATTCAATGAAAATGAAGGCACAGCTTCTCCAAACTTAAGGGACATAAGGAAAGCAGTGCTAGGAGGAACATGAATATGCAGCACAGGGCGCTTTTATAAAGAAACCGGAGAGACCCCACCCTAGCAACTTCCCAGCATCCACATAACAAATCAGAAATGAACCAGGGAGCCGTATCAATGGACACTGATGAAAGTCATAGAATCGTTAGGTCTCACTTCAAATAGTTGCTGTCTCACAAATTAGAAGCTCTGAACAAAGTGGATGATTGTATAGACTGATTTCACTGACCACAGGTAAATTTAGGTTAGATAAACTATGTAAATAGCTCTACAACATCTAAAGAGTTACAAACAGTAATTAAGTTTCCCCACTGAAACAGCCCCAGGGCCAGATTGTTTGAGCACAGAGTCCTACCAGATTTTCAAAGAATTCTGAACCTACTCCAAAAAAACAGAAACAGGAGGGAAATCGCCAAACTGATTCCACGACACCACCATTGCCCTGACACCTAAATCACAAAAGACTCAACAAAGAAAGAATTTCAGACGAATTTCCCTTACGAACTTGGTGGAAAAAATACTAGGTAAAATGCTCGAAAATAATACCAAAGGGCATATCAATACCGCCTTTCAATGCCATCATGTAGGCTTCTTCCTGAGGATGCAGGAGTGGATCAATCTATGAAAACCCATAAAAGAGATCCACCATATAAGCAAACTGAAATGAAAAAAAGAATACTCTACCTTCAGCATTTCCCATTAACAGGCGAGCTCCACTTGGAGTTAACTTTGTGGATGTTGCCTACCATGCAATATATTTATATGTGTGTGTGTATCTATACAGATATAAAATATTGTTATAATAAATTAATATATTAAATTATTATATACTAACATAATAATATAAGTAATATTAATATAATATATTAACATATTTAATTGTTATATATCAACATTATTATAATATATTGTTATATATCAACTTTATGATAATATATAATAAATATTACTATACTATATTAATATATTGAATTATATTATTATAATAAATAATAAATACAGATATATTATATTAATATATTAAATTATTAAGTATTAATATGATATAATATAATTAATATTTATATATTATGTTGGTATATTAAATTATTACATAGTAATAATACTATATCTCTCCTACCCTCTTCTGATTCTCTACCTAACCCCACCCTCAACACTCCAGTATCAAATTTCCTCTGGCTCCCTGTCATAGTCTCAAGCATTTACTGAACAGTTAAAATGGACATAAGAATCATATGCGATCTCCTTAATCCATGATAGATGTATAGTTAGGGGCAACCTCCTTTGAGGAAGCAGATAAATATCAGGAGACAAATACCATGTGCTGGGTGAAGACCAAAATCGAAAAATGACTTTGCACATCTATCCAGTGGATTCTGAGAAAACAAGGAATATTCTTCCTAAAGACCTAGCTATACAACTCCTGGCCTTATATCTGAAAAGACATCTGCCATACCGCAAGGTCATGTGCTCCATAAGGTTCCTAACTGTTTTTTTCATAATGAGTAGAAAATAGAAATAACCAAGATGCCCCTAAACCAAACAATGGCTACAGAAAATGTGGTTCAATTACACTATGAAACACTACGCAGCTAATAAAAATAAGGACATTGTGAAGATGCGGTCAAGTAGATGGAATGGGAAAGTATTGTTTTGAATGAGGTAACTGAGACCCAAAATAACATGTACATATTCACTTAAAAGAGGGTTTTAGCTATAAGGTACAGCATTCACACACTACGGTCTATGGAACCAAAGAGGCTAAACATGAAGAAAGACCTAAGAAAAATGCTTGAAATTCACTCAGAAGGAGGAATAAAATAATGAGAGGAGGCAGAAGTAAGGAAAGGATTGGGTGGCTGTGGTTATGGGAAGGGAAATGGGGTTTGAGAATCATTTCTTGGGAGAGACGGCCAAAAGGAACAGACGGTAAAGAGAATAAACAGAAATCAATGACTGTCCATGGTGGGTGCTATCTCTATGATTTGCCAGCAATCTGGGATGGGTGAGAGTACCCGGCATCCATGAAGGTGACTTTAGCTGAGACTTTTAGCAGTGGGAATACGGATACTGAAATGTTCACTTTCCGTAGCCGCGGAGGAGCCAAGGTGGAAGGACAAGGAACCAAACCCACTCCCAAAAATTTGACCCAGAAATTGCCCTCTCTATAAGAGACAAAGGGACAGAGATAGAATAGGAAATGAGGGAATGGCGACAGGATAAGTGGCCGGATGTGAGACTTAACCTATGGGCCGGCGGCTAACCCTGACATTATTAATGGTCCTTTCTTATGTTTGCAGACGGGGAGGTAGCATTATTGTCCTCCGCAAGGCTCCAACCAGCAGTCGACTGACACAGAAGCAGAGGCACACGACCACATATTTGATGGAACTCAGAGTCTCACTGAAGAGCTGAGGGAAGGGCTGGAGAGGCAGAGCAGCACAATAATCTTCACGTGGAGTCACTAAACCCACCGCCTGTCTGTGGATCCTGTTCTCTTACCTGGGCTGTGTTTTCAGTACCTGGTGGTTGACTATGAATCTAGTCCTGCAGAGAATTGATGAGCCAGGGGAGAGGGTGCACCTAGAGGGGTCATCCACTCTCTCAGAGAAGAAGGGGAGAGGATAGAAGGAGGGATTGTAAATGGTGGGGGCCTGGAGGATTGTGGTGCCAGGGCAGCATTCAGAATGTTACCTGCTGAATAGATACAACCATTCTGGCAAAGAGGGGATGGGGACATGACATCACATGGACGGGGTTTGACATCATTGGGGTGGGGCATGACATCATGGGGGCGGGGATATTACATAATGGGGGCTGGATTTGACATCATTGGGTGGAGCATCCCATCATGAAGTTTAAGAGAAAATAGATGAAACTAAAAAAAAAAAAAAAAAAAAAACAGCCCGAGAGGGAACTGAGACCTAGACACACAGACATGGCTGGCGTTTACCTATGCATGGTATCAGCTGTTAGATAAATCTTATTCCATCTACAATCTACAAATGCAGAGAGGACAAAGGAAACAAGAAGGTCCGTGATGGGAAAAGCATCGATCTCTGAAAGGAAAACTGGAACTGATTCTGTGGGTGAATGAGGGCGACTGAGGACAGAAGCAGAGGGTCGGTGGGGAAGACGGAGGGATAGCGCGGTGCAGAGAGAACCGGCCAGAATTAGGGGACATACGTGTTAATGAAGAAATTCGATGGATGCACTGGTTAATTCATGGCATCTAGAGGGCAACCTCCCGAGGATTTAATCTGATAGAGAACGCAGAATCCGAACCTTCAATCTTTTGAAATCAAGCAAGTGGGACCCCAGGGTAGGCGATGGGGCACATTCAGTAGAGTCGGTTTCTGAGGAGGTCAAATGGAGATCTCTGAACAACAGACCGATGCTGGGACAGAGATTTATAAAAGCTCAAGCAAAAGAGGCCTTCCTGGTACCTTAAGCCTCCATCGATGCAAATGCACCCGAAAACCCCTTCCCGCTCTCCAAGGTTCCTATAGCATTTGTTCAACCTGAGTAAAATATATGCACACAGTGCATCCCTGAATACCTTCTAACAGAGCTGTGACACGGAATACCTTGGAGCAATCCCCAACTCACTTGCATGCAGACGAATATTCTGTTGACCGACTAGTTCCTCGGGCCAATTCATCCTTTTGCACCTGGACACTCTAGGAATCACACATCAGAGATGTGTGTGTGTGTGTGTGTGTGTGTGTGTGTGTGTGTTTCTGTGTTTCTGTGTCTGTATGTGAGTGTGTGTCTGTGTGTCTGTCTGTGTGTCTGTGTGTGTGTCTGTATGTGTGTATTTTTATGTAAGTGTTTGTATGTGTGTCTTTCTGTGTGTGTCTCTCTGTGTGTATGTGTGTGTGTATTTTTATGTTTGTGAGTGTTTGTATGTGTGTGTGTCTGTGTGTGTCTCTCTGTGTGTACGTGTGTATATGTGTGTGTGTCTGTCTATTTGTCTATCTATCTATGTCTCTCTGTGTGTGTCTTTTTGTGTGTGTGTGTTTGTGTGTGCATGTGTGTGTGCATGTGTGTGTGCATGTGTGTGTGTGTGTGTGTGTGCATGTGTGTGTGTCTGTTAGTCATACACAAGCTAACCATCCTCACACACAGACTGTCTGGATTGTTTTTCTTTTTGGAAGGTTGGCAAATCTTTCTCTTGTCCTAAGAAAAGTGCACCCTGTTTCTCAACTCTCTCTATGAAGTCATGACAGGTTGAGTTATTTTCATGTATGAGGAGTGTGTCCTAGTGAAAATAGCTTTCATGGATACAATAACCCTTGAAAAACACATCTCAACATTTTCTTTCCTTATTCTGTAATCCCTTGAGAGGATTATTCCATTATTATTATTATTATTATTATTATTATTATTATTATTATCATCATCATCATCATCATCATCATCATCATCATCATATATTATTTATTTTTCCAGGATAATTCCATTATATTATTGTCTGTGCTGTTACCAGTGTGCTAATGTTCACTGATGGCAGGAACATTTTGATTCACGTGGGTCTGATTGGACGGCCATGTTTTGGTTCTCGAAACTGAAAGTTTTATTTACATGTTCCCAAGAGAAAACACATGCAAATACAGAAAGTTCCTTGGTCTTCTACATGAGAGGGACACCCTCACGTAGTCCTCTGATCTATTTGAGAAACAAAATTTAGACGAGCAATGAAAAGTTTGGTGACCAAAGACCCACATTAGGGAGAAAGAAGACAGTTTTTCACAATGTTTCAGGCTTTGGGGATTGGTAGACATTACATAACCATATTTTCATTCACAGAAGGAATAGTCAAAATTATTAAATAATATTAGGCAGAAAATTTCAACAACATATGTATGCTGGATAACTTAAATTCTTGTATTATATATTCTCTTTAAGGTTCTTCTTTAAATTCTTTGAGGATGTGAAAAATGGTATGTGTTTATCTGTACACATTCATAAAGCATGGTCGTTGCTCTAATGATGGACAGATGACACGACTGTCAAGAGACAGACTGACTTTCTTGCCAAAGGAATAAATCTTCATGTTCACGGAGGCAGTTTCAGTCTTAGGTGCAGATGTTTAAAATCCCCTGAGAATGCTACCTACAGCTACCGTTTCCTGTAAATGGTAATATCCTAGGGTGTGGGTTTGTTCTTTGCATTTTGTTTCACGATCTACAAGAAAGTTTAGATTGCGTATACTATTTGGAGATGTTATCTTTTGTATCTTCTACCAATGTATTCTGGGTTGTAGACTCTCAGGCATTTTCTGATCCATCTCTCACAGTAGGGGCTGAAAATGAGATGAGTCTTCATCAGGAATAAAGGAAAGAAGACAGGTAAGGTAATAGAGAACTCCATGATGTATTTATCCCTTGCGAATCTGAGATGACTTTTGTCATCATCTGGTATATATAAACTTTAACTTTACAGCAAAGTACACTCACATGAGTTTAAACCTTTGTATTTTCATTGTGTAAATATTTGCAATAAAGAGAGCTTTCAAAGTAATAAAGTTGTGTGATGTGTGTAACTCATTTAATAGATTTCCTTGTATAACTTAATACAATATATAAATGGTTTTCCTTCATGTTGAATGTAATGAAGACAGTGTCTCTTCTAAGAATATATGTAATAATTTTGGCCTCTATAAAATTTAATATGTTCTTATCTTGCCTAAACATCCGCCACGATTACTTATGGGATACTTCCTGTACTTACTCAGTGTTTTTTCCTAAATATTGACTTTAAAATGCATTTAGCACAATAGATATTGAGGAGGATGGAGGGAGGGCAGAAACTGAATTGTAGGAGAGGTAGAGAATGGAATGGGTAGGAGGAATTAGGTATAGTGGGTTTGTAGGATTTTAGGTATAGGGAATGCTGGGAAAAGGGAATGTAAATCAAAATTGTGGGGTGGGTATCTCTAGGAAGTGTCAGAGACCTGGGAAAGGTGAATCCCCAGGGTGTCTATGGGGGTAACTCTAACAGTGGGGATACAGATCCTTAATTTGCCACTCTGTAGCCAGGCATGATTCCCAGTGATGTGAAAAAGAAAAAAAACACCCACAAAACCCTCAATCCAAAATGTACACAGCCTACAAGATTATCAGAGACAAAGATAGATAGAGCAGACATGAAAGGTCTGTCCAACCAATGGTTAGCACAGATTGAGAACTACCATATGGGCTAGCACAAATCTCTGACACTACTAAAGATACTGTATCGTGCTTGAAGAGAGAATCCTAGCATAACTGTCCTCTGAGTGACTCCACCCAACAGCTGAGGGAAACAAGTGTAAAGATTCACCACCAAACATTAGCTGGAGCTTGGGGAGTCTTTAAAGAAAACAGGTGAAGAATTGAGGCCATGATGATATGAGGGAGTCCACAGGAAGACCAATAGAGTCAACTCACAGCAACTCTTGGGGTCTGCCAAAGACTGAACAACCAATCAGAGAGTGAACATGGACTGAACTTGAGCCCCCAGGACATAGGTAGCAATGTGTAGCTTTGTCTTTTTACAAGTGCCCCCGACAATGTGTGTGGACATTCCATGAAGATGGAGCACCTATTTTGGGATGTAAAGTGAGTAAATAAATAAATGAATTTTAAAGAAACAGATATCCCATCACAGACAAAATGTCTTGGGAAAGTCCAATTCTAGTTGTTTGGTACCCACAGGAAGACAAAGCCTGTGGAGTGACTCTGTCCCTAGAGGCCATAATCCTTTTTATTCTCTTCTTCCATCTGAGTCCCCACGCTCCAACCGTGGTTTGACTAATGGGTTTTTGCATCTGTCTGAGTGAGCAGCTTAGTGTAGTCTCTGAGAGAGAAATCAGGCTAGACTTCTGCCTGCAAGCATAGCAGAGTGTCATTAATAGTGTCAGGGATCAGTGCTGATCCATGCTGGACTTCTCAATCTGTACTAACCATTGGATGACCATTCCTCACTCTCTGCTCTATGCACAGACCCTGCATTTCCTGTGGTCAGAATAAATTTTGGGTCAAAATTTAGTCTCTCTATCACTCCATTTTGGGTGCTCTCTGGCTACAGGAGGAGGGCACTTCAGGTAGATATCACTGAGGCTGTGACTGTCAGCTAAGGAAACACCCACTGATTCATGGGCGTCTCTCTTAGCACAGCTCTATGCCTCTTTCTGGATATGACCTCTACCTCCCCACCCCTATCCATCTAGACTGCTGTGTCTGGAGTCAGTAGCAGAGGATGTGACTAGCATCACAGAGACTGGATATGCATTATGAGGGGATGACACTGTGGGGTCTGAAACTCCTTAGAGGAGAAAGGGCTGGGAGAAAGATTGTGAGAAGGTTGAAATGGAGGGTCCAGTATGCAGCATGTAAAGTGCATAAATAAACAAATAACCATGAACATAACTAAGTCTACTTGGAGGAAAGAAGCAGTTGTGTGTGTGTGTGTGTGTGTGTTGTCTGTGTGAGTATATATATATATATATATATATATATATATATATATATATATATATATATGATGGTAAGAAGCAGTTCTGTGTGTTTAATATTAAATTAGCACATTTGAGAAAACAGTGGTCTATGCAGAAGACAGGCAGCTTAGGCACTATATTTACAAAAAATGCTGTTTGCTGAAGATGAAATAATGATTCGGTGATTAATAACACTATCTGTTCTTCCAGAGAACCTGGGGCCAATCCCCTTCTCATAACAATAGGAATGAATCAATTTAAATTTGTGAGGCAGCAAATTACCTTTCTGAGTTTAGCTAATTAATACAAAGTGATCACATACAGAGTGCAATCCCTGGCTGTCACGACTAAAGCCCATGGATTTTAGATCTTGTTGTCCTAGGATTTTAAAAAATAATGACATAATTGATGGCAATGTGCAACCCTAAAAGTCTTACCATGTAAGTCACAAAGACACCATAATATATGCTGCGTATCAGGTTAGATCTTTTATGTTCATAAGTATTCAGAGTTTCAAAGAGTAAAATGGTTGAGGTTAAGAACAGGGCATTTTTCGGTTTGCATTTATATCTCCAGTGTGCAGTTTGGTGTTGGTGGATCATTACACAGGGTTTCATTTTATTTTATTTGAACAGGTGATATAAGTTAACTGTACAAATTAATGAGCCTCATTTTGATATGTCCATAATGGAGACAGCATTTAATGACTAAGGTAACTACGTTTTTTCACTGACTTTTCTGCAATTTACAAAAAGTTAGGATACTCTATTCTACTTTTCGGGAAAAATGACTTAAATAGGATATAAAAATTCTTAATATATTTTCAGAACTGTTTTCTTATTTTGGAATTTTTATTTATTCTTCACACATGTATACAATGTACCTTGATCACACCGATCATTAACTTGGTTCTACTCTCTCTGGATAAATTCCCTTTCTAGCTTCATGTTCTATATATTTCCCTGTTTTATTTTCATTATAATACATTGGTTCACTGAGTACTGCCTGTTGGGATCTTCCCTAATTCATTGTCTTAATTGTGTACAGGATTTGTGCATACGACTGTAGATGCAGTGAGTCCATAGGTCCAATTACTGTGTCATGTCTAGATGTCAAAATTGCATCCTCTCGCTCCTCAGGTTCTGCCTTCTCCTTTTCTGCAATGTTTCCCCAGCCTTATGCTCAGCTTTCTTCTTCTCACGGTCTTAGCCTTATACCAGTTACACAGATATATAGTAATTGCTCCACACTACACCTATACATTTCTCTGACCACAGCTCATAAAACAGTAATGTATGAAAAAAAAAAACAGTAAGAATTGGAAGGCAGTTTCACAACATGGCCATTTAGCAAAACAGAAATAGTGGGATCCTCTCTATGGCCCTGTAAGCTATGTGAAAACTGTGACCGTTTTATAATATGACATCTGACTTTCCTTCTATAGAAGAGGCTTCAAATTCAAACAAAAAACAGTTGCCCTCTTTTATAAGATTTAGATAATTGTCTTTAAACTTCTTAATTTTCAACTGGCACAATGATATCTGGTTTCATCAATATCCATGCCAATGATATAATTTTGCTTTTTTGATGGTTAAATTAATGTCTAGTGCCTATATAAATTATTTTTCCAATTTTGTAACAAGGATATTTTGAACAGCGAGAAGGTAAATACATTCATGGAGTTAAAACTGTAATAGACATTTTCCTCAAGGTATATATTCCTTCAGTGGTACTATTGAATCACAAATAATTTCAGTTTTCAGTTTTATATTAATTTCTTTAGTAGGTATACTAAATTTTAGACCCAACAAACATATACCAGGGTTCTTTGTCCCAGCAAAACTATACAAACACTGTCATTTATATTTGTTCTTCACCAACGATTTGTGGTTTTAGTCTTTTTCATGTAATTTTTGATAATTACTGTGCCATTATTTAAGCATTTATTCAAATATAGCTTATTTAATTGCATTACTTCATTTTGAAGAATAAGGTATTTTGTGTCTTATAGATATGATCCATACATCAGATAAAGAGCCAGTAAAGTTTTCTTTTCTCCATCGTTATTAACTTGGTATCACTTAATGACACTCCATTGTGTAGATATACCATATTTCTTGTATCCATTCCTCTGATAAGAGAATCTGGGTTCTTTTCAGCTTCTGGCTATTATAAATAAGGCTGATATGAACATAGTGGAGCATGAGTCTTTATATATGTTGTGGCATCTTTTGGGTATATGCCCAAGAGAGGTATAGGTGGGTCTTCAGTTAACCCAATGTCCACTTTTCTGAGGAACCACCAGACTGATTTCCAGAATGGTTGTACCAGTCTACAATTCCAACAACAATGGAGGAGTGTTCCTCTTTCTCTACATCCTCACCAGGATTTGCTGTCATCTGAGTTTTTGATCTTAGCCATTCTCACTGGTGTGAGGTGAAATCTCAGGGTTGTTTTGATTTGCATTTCCCTTATGACTGTAGATGTTGAATATTTCTTTAGGTATTTCACTGCCATTCGATATTCTTTAGCTGTGAATTCTTTGTTGAGCTCTGAACCCCATTTTACAATAGGGTTATTTGTCTCGTACAGTCTAATTTTATGTGTTCTTTGTATATTTTGGATATAAGCTCTCTATCAGTTGTAGGATTGGTAAAGATCTTTTTCCAATCTGTTGGTTGCCATTTATTCCTAACAACAGTGTCCTCTGCCTTACACAAGATTTGCAATTTTATGAGATCACATTTGTCCATTCTTGATCTTAGAACATGAGCCTTTGGTGTTTTGTTCAGGAACATTTCTCCAGTGCCCATGTGTTCGAGATGCTTCCCCACTTTTTCTTCTATCAGTTTGAGTGTATCAGGTTTGAAGTGGAGGTACTTGATCCAGTTAGACTTAAGCTTTCTACAGGGTGATAAGCATGGATTGATCTGCATTCTTCTACACTAACCTGCAGGTGAACCATCACCACTTACTGAAATTGCTACTTTTTTCCAATAGATGGTTCTGGCTGCTTTCTCAAAAATTAAGTGACCATGGGTGTATGGGTTCATTTCTGGGTCTTCAATTCTATTCCACTGGTTTATTTGCCTGCCTCTGTCTCATGCCATACAGTTTTTATCACTGTTGCTCTGTAATACTGCTTGAGTTCAGGGATAAGGATTCCCAGGGAAGTCCTTTTATGGTTGAGGACAGTGTTAGCTAATCTGTGTTTTTTGTTATTCCAGATGAATATATGATTTTTCTATCTAACTCTATGAAGAATTGGATTGGAATTTTGATGGAGATTGGAATGAATCTGTAGGTTGCTTTTGGTATAATGGCCATTTTTACTGTATTAATCCTGCCAATCCATGGACATGGGAGATCTTTCCATCTTCTGAAATCTCCTCCAGTTTCTTCAGAGACTTGAGGTTCTGCTCATATGCTCATATATTTTATTGCTTGGATAAAGTCACCCCAAGATATGTTATATTATTTGTGGCTATTATGAAGGGTATCATATCTTTAGTTTCTTTCTCCACTTGTTTAGCTTTTGTGCAGAGTTATTTTTATACCCAGGCAGTTTGCTGAAATTGTTTATCAGGCTCAGTAATTATCTTGTGGAACTTTTGAGGTCACTAAGTATACTATCATATCAACTACAAAAAGTGATATTTTGACTTCTTCCTATCCAATCTATATCCCTTTGTCCTCCTTCAGTGTCTGCTTTCTCTTGCTAAGATGTCTAGAACTATATTGAATAAGTTGTGAGAGACTGGGCAGCCTTGTCTAGTCCCTGATTTCAGTCTGATTGCTTTAAGTTTCTCTCCACTTAGTTTAATGTTAGCTACGGATTTCCTGTCTATGTTTAGGTGTGGGTCTTAAATTCCTGTACTTTCCAGGACTTTTATCAAGAAGTGATGTTGAATTTTGTCAAAATATTTCTCAGCATCTAATGAAAGGATCATGTGGTATTTATCTTTGAGTTTGTTTATATAGTGAATTGCATTGTTTGTTTTCTGTATATTACAGCATCCCTGCAAACCTGGGATGAATCCTACTTAAAAATAGTGGATAATTGTTTAATTTGTTGAATGAATAAGTTTGCAAGAATTTCACTAAGTATGTTTTTGTCGATATTGATAAGGGAAATTGGTATGAAGTTCTCTTTCTTTGTTGGGTCTTTCTGTGTTTTAGTTATAAGAGTATTTGTAGCTTCATGAAAGCAATTTGGTAGTACTCCATCTGTTTCAATTTTATGGAATAGTTTGGACAGTATTGTTATGAAATTTTCAGTGCATTTTGGATGGATTTCTGCACTAAAACCATCTGGTCCAGGACTCTTTTTGGTTTGGAGAGTTTTGATGATTGTTTGTCTTCCTTTGGGACTTTTGGGTTGTTTAAATGGTTTATCTTTTCCTGATTTAGCTTTGGTACCTTGTATTTGTCTAGAAAATAGTCCTTTTTCTCCAGATTTTCAAGATTTGTTGAACATAGGCTTTTGTAGTACAATGATTTTTTTTTAATTTCCTCTGATTCTGCTGTTATGTCTCTCTTTTTATTATATGATTTTGTTAATTTGGACATACTCTCTGTATCATCTGGTTAGTCTGGCTATGGGTAAATGTATCCTGTTGATTTTCTCAGAGAATCAGGTATTGAATCTTTGACTCTTTGTATAGTCCCTTTTTTTCTACTTGGTTGATATCAGCCCTGAGGTTGATTATTTCCTACCTTCTACTACTCCTGCATGTATTTGCTTCTTTTTGTTCTAGAGGTTTTAGGTGTGCTGTCAATCAGCTGCTGTATGCTCTCTCCTATTTCTTTCAGCAGGCACTCAGAGCTATGAGTTTTCCTCTTAGCACAGCTTTCATTGTGTTCAAAGAGTTTGGGTGTATTGTACCTTCATTTTCATTAAATTCTAAGAAGTCTTTAATTTCTTCCATTATTTCTTCCTTGACCAAGTTTTCATTGAGTAGAGCATTGTTCAACTTCCATGTATATGTGGGTGTTCTTTCTTAATTTTTACTGAAGAACAGCCATACCCCATTGTGGTTTGATAGGATGTGTTGGAACATTTCTGTGATTCTGTATCCTTTGAGGCCTGATTTTTGACTGATTATATGATCAATGTTGGAGAAAGTGCCATGAAGTGGTGAGGGGAAGGTATATCCTATTGATTTAGAATATAATGTTCTTTAAAGAACAGTTAGTTCCATTTGGCTTATACCTTCTGTTAACTGTTTATATCTCTGTTTAATTTCTGTTTCCATGATCTATCCAGTGATGAGATTCGGTGGTTGAAATCTCCTACTATTCTTGTTTGCGGTGCAATATGTTCTTTGAGCTTTAGTAAGGTTTTTTTTTTTTTTTTTGGATGTAGGTGTCCTTGTATTTGGAGCATAGATATTTATGATTTTGAGGTCATCTTGGTGGATCTTTCCTTTTGATGAATATGGAGTGTCCTTCCTTATGCTTTTTGATGACTTTTGGTTGAAAGTCGATTTTATATGATATTAGACCTTCAGACCATTTGCTTGGAAAGTTGTTTTCTAGCCTTTTACTCTGAGGTAGTGTCTATCTTTGTCTCTGAATTATGTTTCCTGTAGTGGAAAACGCTGGGTCCTCATTACATATCCAGTGTGTCAATGTGGGTCTTTTTAGTGGGGAATTGAGTCCATTGACGTTGAGAGATATTAAAGAATACTGATGGTCACTTTCTCTTATTTTCATAATTGGAGGTTAGTTTATGTTTGTTTGCTTCTGTTTATTTTGTTGTGAAAAGATTAATTTCTTGCTTTATCTATGATTTTACTTGCCTCCTTGTGTTGGGGTTTGCCAGTTAGTGTCCTTTGTAGGACTGGATATGTAGAAAGATATTGTGTAAATTTGGTTTTGTCATGGAATATCTTAGTTTCTCCATCTATGTAAATTGAGAGTTTTGCTGGATACAGTAGCCTTGGCTGGCATTTGTGTTCTCTTAGTTTCTGTATGACATCTGTCCAGGATCTTCTGGCTTTCATAGTCTCTGGTGAGAGTTCTGGTGTAATTCTGATAGGTCTGCCTGTATATGTTATTTAACCTTTTCCCTTACTGCTTTTAGTATTTTTAATTGTTTTGGGCATTTGGTGTTTTGAATATTATGTGATGGGAGGATTTCTACTTCTGGTCCCATCTATTTGAAGTTTCATAGGTTTTGTGTATATTTTTGGGCATTTCTTTCTTTAGATTAGGGAAGCTTTGTTCCATAATTTTGTTGAAGATATTACTCTCCATTTATGTTGGCAGTCTTTACTCTCTTCTATACCTGTAATCCTTAGGTTTGATATTCTCATTGTGTTCTAGATTTTCTGTATGTTTTGGGCTAGAAGATTTTTCTGTTTTACATTATCTTTGACTGTTGTGTCAATGATTTCTATGTAATCTTTGCTCCTTAGATTATGTCTTCTATCTCTTTTATCCTGTTGGTGATGCTCACATCTATGACTCCTGGTCTCTTTCCTAGGTTTTCCATCTGCAGGGTTGTCTTCCTTAGTGCTTTCTTTATTGTTTCTATTTCCTTTTTTAACTCCTGGATGGTTTTGTTCATTTCCTTCTCCCGTTTTGTTGTTTTTCCAGTAGTTCTTTAAGATAATTTTTGTTCCCTCTTTATGGCATTCTACTTGTTTACTTCTGCATTTTATGTTTTCCTGTATTTTCTTAAGGGAGTTATTTATGTCCCTCATAACATCCTCCATCGTCATGATAAATTTAAATCTAGATCTTGCGATTCTGGTGTGTTTAGGTATCCAGTGTTTGTTTTGATGGGAGAATTATGTTCTGATGAGCCCAAGTAGTCTTGATTTCTGTTCCTTGTGTTCCTGTGCATGCCTCTAGCCATCAGGATGTCTCTGGAGTTAGCTTGTCTTGCTCTTTCTGACAGTGGTTGACCGTCCTGTAGGATCGTGTGTCAGGACTGCTGTAGACCTGTTTTCCTGTTTCCTTTTACCCAGTTGTGGTAACAAAGTATTGTGCTCTCAGGCATGAGGTTGCTCCTGTCCACTGGCTTTCAGCCGTCCCTGTAGGCAGGAACCAGAAGGAACTTGCCATACTTCTCCTAGGTCCCTCCTTTGGGGGAGGGGTCACAGATGGCACAAGATGTTTTTCTCTTGAGTCAGTAATCTGGGCAGAGAGTAATCTCCTCTGGTTTCCCAGGAGTGTCTGCTGCTCTGAAGTTCTAGTTCCCCACCCTCAGAATTTGGGTGCAGGGAGCTGTTTGACCTGTTCATTTGAGATCCAGGCACAATCTGGAACATCGTGCTCTTGATGATTTATTCCTCCTATATTCCTTTGTCCAGAGGCACTTTGCAGTTTCATCTTGGGGCAAAGATGTAGGCAATGGTGGGAAGAAGTGTCAGTCTCTGTGCCTTGTAGGCTCAGTATTTTCCACACTCCTGGGTGATCAGCTCTCTCTCTCCCAAGGCATCTAGGAGCAGGGAACACTGGGCCAGGATCAGCGTGGTTCTGGAGTCAGCTAGAAACTGGATGTTCCTGAACCCGGAGGAGTTCTGCCTCTGCCTGTCCTGAGTCCACCAGTTAGGTGACTTTGAGCAGAAAAGTTGGATTCACCTCTGGTCTCAGGCCTGAAGTCGCTCCTCGGGCTGACTTTCAGCTCTCCATGATGGCCGCATTCAGAAATGATCAGCCCTACTGCTACTATGGCCCTATGCACAGGAGGTCCAGATGGATCTAGGTGTTTTTTTCTTGAGTCAGAAATGTGAGAAGAGTTGTCAGGGGTTTATGCTCCTCAAATGGTCTATGTCTTCCCCATCCCACATGAGATTTGGGAGTAGGTTGCTGTTTGTACCAGTTCAGACCCAGCTTGTACTCCAAGGCTCCTGTAGCTTGACTGCTCCTATATTCATGTGTCCAGAAGCACTAGGCAGTTTCCTCTTGGGCTAGGGATGTGGGCCTAGGTGGGCAGAAGTGACAGTTTCTACATCCCTGAGGTCTCAATATTGCCCACACTTCTGGTTGATCAGCTTTCTGTCCCACAGCGTTTCCAAAGGAGTTTCAAATGTTCATTCCCTATACTACACACCTCCAATCTTTCCAATTCTCCTCCAAAGTGTGTTGGAGAAGACACCTCTAGTCCAGGGGAAGTACAACAGGCCCCATCAGACAAAGAGGGCTGCAAAACATCTTCTCTTAAAGGTAATCTCAGAGATTTTTCATATTCCAGAAATGAATAAAGTTCTGCCCCCTCTCCAGGAGATACTTTAAGACCTTCGACATCTGCCAAAGCAGGGCAGAGAGCTATGTCTATTCAAAAAGACAGTCAAAGATGTGCTCCATCTCCACCACAGTGCTTTATGCAATCTGCTTCCAGTAAAGTGAGTTAGAAACCTGATTCTGCTGACAAAGGGGATTTCAGAACTTCCCTATTAAACCAAGAGGACCTTCAAAGTCCTCCACTATAAAAAAAATGGGCTTAAATAATCTCTTATGGTCCAAGGGGGGAAAAATGCAGTCACAATTCCCCAAGTGAACCTCATAACACACATACCAGTCAAAGCAGAGACAAAACTTTCTGCATGTACACTATAAGATCAAGGACCATTGCCAGTTCCAGAAGAGACTCTTGAGAGTTCCCCACCCACACAAGATATGGTAGAAAATTCTGAGTCCACCCAAGGAACTCTTGTACATTCTGCATATGAAAAATGGGATCTAGCACACTCACCAACTCGCCCAGTACTTCCAATGTCCATATACAACAGAGAATTATTCAAGTATCCTCTACCATCTAAAAGGACCCTCTTGACTTTTCATCAGGCCCCAAAGAGCCAAGTTTATCATAACACACAGTCAATGTGCCATTCACAGTCCATATTTCTACAATGTATAGAGAAGAGTAAACATCCTCTTCCTCCTCAGGGGACTCTAGGTCATTCTGTCCTGAAAGGAGAGGCTCCAAAATTTTCCACATATATATCAGAAATGCTAGAATTTTCCAAAATGAGCAGGATTCTCTGAGAAGTTCTCTATCTCATAAAGAGACTGTGTGACAAGAAACAAAAGGAGTTCTACCCACAGCCACATCTTTAGAAATGGCTTGTGGATATGACACATGTACACATTCCATAGAATAGGCCACATTCCATCTGTAGAGAATGTTTTTGATCCAACCATATGTGAACAAGGAACGGGGGAACATGATATGCAAACCCCAGTGTCTGTAGCATCCTCGATATACGAGGAAAGGGATTCCTCATTTTCCATTTGTGCAAAAGAATGCATACATCCTACACAAACTTCACAGGAGGCTATTTGAACTTCTTCATCTCCTCAAGATAAGGCCATCTTCCCCAACTACAGAAGATGCTAAACACTCTTCCAAATATGCACAAAGCGTTGACAGTCTTTCTTTATACCCACAAGTGGGCCCAGGAATTCTGCCAAATACATCAAAGACTCTGGATTTTACCTTATCTTCTGAAGGGCCTTGAATCCTGTTTTGCCTATCAAGCAGGATAGGGAACCTGGCACTTTTATTCGAAAGTCTGTTTTCACTTCTCCAGCAGATGAAATTGTTCTTGGAATTTACACAATTACACAACGATATCTAGAAATATCCTTATCTGCTCAGGAGGCTCTCAGACCTCTCACATATGTCCATAATGCTCTAGGAGAGGTCACATCTTCAGAGGTAGCTCTAATACCTTCCCCCTTTTCTGTCGTCACATTCAGGATTTCTACATATACATGGTACATTATGACCTTTCTCATCTGTGAAGGATGTCATAGGATCTACTGCATCTGAACAGCATGCTTTACAACTATTCCCATCTACCCAAGTAGATTTATTTAACATGTCCAGTCAGTGGAGAAATAGTGGACATTCTCCCTCTACCAAAGTTGACCACAGGCATCCAGTTTCTAGAAACAAAGGGTTAAGATTGCCAAAAGGGATCTTGTGACAGCCTCTGCTGCCAAAGAGACACAAAAACCTACAACTATTCCTCAGGTGATTCCCACGCCTTCTCCATCTTTCCAAGGGCCTTGGAATTTTCCTAAAATAACCAAGGAAATGTTGAAAGTTGCCAACCCTTAGGAGGGCATGCTGGATATTCCATATCATCCAAAGATGCTCAAGTAACTCCTCTGACTAACAAAAGTCATCCCCAGGGTTTCAGGGAATTTCTTCACCCCTCTCTAGGGCTCCAAAAAGTATTCTCCATGCTCAAAATGTTTTTTTCATTGTGCAAATTAGACTCAAAAAATATAAAACCTTTTTATATTTCCAAAAGTCTGAAGGAAAGTCCACATCGAAAAAAAAAATCATTTAGACCTTGTGATGCTAGCCAAAGTATATCAGAAATATTCCATGTCTTCTAAAGCATCTAAAAATCTATCTGGGTCTAGAACTCTTCCTGGGAAACATTTTCCATCAGCCATACAATCCCCAGGACCATTGAAATAAAAAAAAAAGGAATCTAGAATCTTTGCCATATGCCTCAAATGTCTTTAGGATGTTTAGGAACTTCTGCAAGAGCTCGGTGAACGTAGAGAACAAAAGAACTAAAGACATCATCCCAGTGTGTTTTCCCAAGAACCACACATTTCTTCTTTTCTTTTATACCAGGACAGATGGCCATCTTCCTTCTCCCCATCTCTGATCTCTTCATCCAATTTGTCCTCCCTACCAAATGGCTCTTTACTCTGAATTAGCGGCCAATTAGTAAACCATGGATATATGGAAGGGATATCTGAGAGGCAGTGGCTGACAAGACAACGCTTGTGACATCAAAGAAGAAGCTAGGGTTCTCCAGGATACCAGAGATTTTTCAGTCAGGGCCTAATGATGATGTCACTGAGAACTGCCATGGCCTAACCGCTGAACAGCTTTCCTTACATTGACCAGATTCAAAGGTGCCATTTCCAGGAGTGTCTCCTGTGACACAGTAGAAACCTTTATATGCTACACCTCTCTAACGCTAGAGACTTTTTTCTGCTTCATTAGTGATTACATGCTCTGAATGAAGAAAGATAGTCAGGGGCTCGTAATGGGTAGAAAAGATCTACGAACAGGGAAGGAAGGAGATTCTTCTGCAGATTAATTTTTTTCCAAGTCCAATCCTGTGATATTAAGTTCATTTCCCTAGGTTTTGTTTGTTTGCCAGGTGCCAGTATTTTCCCTACAGACTATTGTGCTACAATTTCTGACTGTAGATTCATTGACAGGGCACATTATATTTGTTCCTGCATGTGTTCTCAAAAATTTAATTTTTCCAATTCCATTTTTACAATGAATTTGTCAACAAACAGGGCCCAGCTATAGAGTGAATATAACCGTGTAAATATTTTGTACCTCCTTCAAATGATAAACTCCCAAATCCTTATTTTATCCAAAAATTGCCAGACATCACTAAAGCAAAGGACAACTTTGACTATAGAATATGGTTCTGTAATTCTATTAGATATCAGTTCTCTAATATTTACCTTCCTGTGGTTCCAGGGAAAGTCTTGAGGGTTTTGGATGCTTTACCATGATTCTATCTTCTGACATTATATATATTCCTGAATGTGTACTGAAAACTTCTGTTTTCCAATTGATTTTTTGCAATAATTTTGGCAACAAAAGGGGCACAGCCATAGAGCGAATATTAAAGTTTAAATATTGTGTATCTTCTTCACATGATAAACTTCCAAATTTTTATTTTATCCAAAAAATACAAGACATCATTAAAGGAAAGGACAGCATGGGCTATAGAATGTTTTTTGTAGTCCCATTAGATATCAATTCTCTAATATCTACCTTCATGTGTTCCCAGGAAAAGACTTGAGGGATTTGGATTTTTTAGCATGATTCTTTCTTCAGGCCAAACAAGATTCAGGAGGATGTGCAGGATTAGGAATGTCTTGAGTTAAAGTGAAATCTCAGCTTCATTAGATTCATAAGAACAGAAGAGAGTCTATTTGGCACTGTATTTGTGGATTCTACTTTTTTGACCTTGTTTCCCAGAATCCAATTTAAAATCCCATCTAACCTCATAGCTGTAGATCATATATATATATATATATATATATATATATATATATATATATATATATATATGTATGTATGTATATATATATATATGTAGGTATGTATATATATATGTATATAGATATAGATATAGATACAGATACAGATATAGATATAGATATGCATAAATAGATACATACACACATATGTATCCAAAACTAGATAAGATTGATGAAGCTTATAATTGCATGAATCGAAAAAAATCGGCTATAGGTCTATCCTGATAGACACAGCTAGAGCATGTCAAATACAGAAGTGAATGGTAGTGGCAAACCAGTTTACTGAAATCAGATCTCTTGTTGGTAGATTTTGAGAAAGGATTACAAGAGCTGAAGGTTCTTTCAATTCGATAAGAAAATCAATACCAACGAACCAGAGTTCTCTGGTACTATACGGATATTCAAAGACTGTACATCGATAGACCTATGGCTCAAACTGCATATGTAGCAGAGAATGGCCGTATTGGACACCAATGGAAGCAGATGCCCTTGGTGTAAACGAGGTTTTATTACCAATTCAAGGGAATGTCAAAAGGCAATAAGAGCGATTATACAAGTAGGATAGTGGGACCGGTTAGGGTACTTATGGTCAGGAAACAGGGATTCTATTTGAAATGTAAATATGGCCAAATCAAATTAATGAAGCAAAAAAATGCTAAAAATAAATAAATTAAATAAGTTAAAGGTAAGAAAACTGCCATATAAACACATATTGACTGAGAAATATAAAGGGTCACTACCAGGCAATTGGAGTCAGAGAAATACTATTGGAAAGACTGATATGATGAACTAGAAAAAGGTCTCTCTTCCACATACCAGTATCAGACACAAACTGCACTACAGTTATCCAAATAATCGAGGATTTTACTCTGAGCTGAGGACACAATACTTGTCTTTCACTCCTTCCTTAGGACCTTTTTCTTCTGGGCCAAAAAGTAAAACCCATGAGATCTAAGGAAAAGAACAGTGCCCTTCCCAACAACTGGCTTTTGGGATAAAGATATTAATGATATAAACTCTCTGATTTCCAGGAACAACTAGAAGCAGGGAAGTCAAAATGCTTCTGAAAGGCACTGAGCTCCTGATCTCATGTGTGGAAGGCTCAGATAAATTCTATCTCTTCAACATACCTACTCCATTCCTACCAAGGACTCAGTGAGATTTCCCAGGGTCAACATATTTCTTCCTTTTTTTTCCAAGACAGAAGGCCATTTTGGTCCACCCCATCTCTGAGCATTTCATCCTCTTTGTTCTCAATCGCAAATTGCTGTTTACTCTGAACTAGAGGCCAATTAGTAAAACCTATAGGTACTGAAGGAATATCCGAGAGGCATTTGCAGACACGACAACAATCGTGACATCACAGGATTAGCTAGGGCACTCCAGGACACAAGAGATTTTTCATGGAGGTACTAATGATGATGTAACTGAGAACTGCCAGGTCCTAACTCTAAACAGCTTCCTTACATTGACCACTTTTGAGAAGGCCTTTTCCAGATATGTCTCCTGTGACACATGGGAAACCTTTATGTATTCCAACTCTCTAAAGCTAGAGTCTTCTCTTTGCTTCAATAGTGGTTACATGCACTGAATGGAGAAAGTTATTCAGGGTCCTGGCATTGGTAGAAATGATCTAGGAACTTGGAGTGGAGGAGATTCCTGTGATATACAGTTCAATTTTATATGTTTTCTCTGTTTGTAAAGACCAATACATTCCCTACAGACCTTTAGCTGAATGAATATTGTATTTCACTTTCTTATTGTACATTCCTTGATAGGGGACTTTATAAATATTCCTGAATTTGTACTTGTGGAAAGCCGTAATAGCTTCCGCCTTTACAAGATTGCTCTGGCTTTTGTTGTGGCAGCCTTGCTCCTCCCTGTAAACAAACTATGTGCAAGAGTGTGTTCACGCCAAGTCTTTGCCCACCCTGTGGCATGCCACTGAGATCACAGCTATGTGGCCAATCAGGAAGGAACACGTTGTTTTGGGGGATATAAAGCTAATACTTTCTGGGGCCATGGCGTCTCCTCTTCAAGATGCAATAAACGCTTAGCTGCAGAAGGATCCTGGTGTCAGCGCATCGTTCTTGCTGGCGAGACGTTGGGCATGCGACATCTGGTGTCGAATCCTGGGAAAAACGCCATACCATCTCCGGCGCCATGGAAACCCTCCGTTCGTGGAGAGGGTCCAGAACTGCAGGACGAAGGTAGGCTCAGAGGCATGTTTGGTCTTGATCTCTGTCATTTCTTTCCCCCATTAGAAAATGCGGTGGAAGCTTTTATATTGTTTTGGCAGTGCTCATTCTTTTTCTTTTGGCTTTCAATTTTGCGGCTGCCACTAGGCACAGTCAGAATTCATGCCTAGAAGATGAGACATGCCACCAAAAAGTAATAGCACGAGAAGACGTATTAGAGGAGTTACAGGACAGCATGTCAGAAAGAGAGCGAGGTGAAAGATTAGAAGCTTTAAGAAGGAAAGGTGCACCTAAGAAAAGAGGCCCTGCCAAGGACCTAGGATCCGAGGAAGCAAGAGATAAGGGAAAGGACACCCTGGGAGAGAAACAAGAAGGAAATAAAAGGAACACAGTATTTTGGGGAAAAATTTGTCTTTGTTCTTGTAAAAGGTGTGATTAGGCTCTGGAAACTACACTGATTTATACTGAAACTACACAGAGTTATACTGATCAGATATGGTAGAGGTAGACCGCCTGAAACATTTATTCAGGAGAATCAAATAAAAAGATATCTCAATTCTAAACTTTTATCTTCAGAGTTATATTTTACAGATCCTGCCTACTTGGATTCCTGGTCTCAAGGACTTTTAGCTGGGACCATTCAGAACACATCAGCTACAGCATTAGTTTCATTTTTCCTACCCCCACCCTCAAGGACATCTCAATGCCCAGGCACAGCTTGATGAAGGTAATGTAATTGGGTTGTGAGTGGAAATATTCAGGACTGTGTTTCACTCCCATACCATTTGTGAATATCAGTCGTGCTGCTCAGATATCCCTTATTATATCTCAGTATCTTACAGGAATTTGGTTTCAACATGTTGATGGACTAGTCCAGGAATTGAGACAATCCATCGTCCATATCAACTCAACTCAAGTGAATGGTCACCATGGAAGTGGTGGTAAAGGGGAAATTCTACCTCTCTGCTGACTCCTATTGGAATCTTGGTCCCTTTGGTTGGACACCATCTAGTTTTTTCGCCTCTGTCTATTGTCTTTCCTTTGTGCACCAAGATGTCCATATATGTCAGTTTATGTCTGTGGTTTTTGTTTCTTGTTGCTTAAATGTTTTATGTTCAAAAGAGAAAATGGTTAAAAAAAACAAAAAAAACAAAAAAAAACAAACAAAAAAAACAACAAAAACAAACTTTTATCTGCTGGTCTTTCACACCTTGATTTGGTTTTAACTCGTTTCAAAAAAGGAACAAATGAATAAAAAGCAGTTTCAATCAGTCCTTGGAGCCCTGTACTTGTAGCCAGGGGTCTAGGTCAGCTGGAGAAGTTGGCCCGGGGGGCTGAGCGTCTGCACGAGCTGATCTTAAAGGTGCCAGCAGCTCCTCAGCTTCTTTGGTACAGGAGCTGATGGCTGTTTCTCTTAGAAAAATCCCTGACTTATTATTACACTTAGCAGGTGACAAGGTGCTTCTATTAAAATCATAGCAAGAAGAGTAAAAATGGTGCTTGGTCTAAATATTAAAGACTTGTGTAGCCAATTCAATTTTGTTTCTGATTGGTTTTAAATGTAAAAATATGCTCTACATGCCTTGGTTATGGACTATTGGCTTTTAAGTTATTGGATATGGTTAAAAAGGTATTATATTGGTAAAAGAAAGTTGACATAAAACTGGTAATTTGTATGGAGTCATTCTAGACAACATGTGGCATGAGCCAACCTAGGGAAACAGGTCTAAATTGAGATAATATCTTTATGGAATTCTTACTCTAGAAACCAGGCTTCTAAAAGAATTTAGGGCAATGTCTCTTTGAGGTATCGGAGACCGCACCATTGTGCGTTCACATGTAGGAATTGGCAGTCAAACTTTGTAGAATGAAGGACAGGCTCAGCGTTTTGGAGACTGGATTTTTTGGATACTAGGATGTTGGAGGTTGGGTTTTGCTTTCCAAAGTTGTGGTTTGCCCTGAAGTTATCTGTATTCTGATGCTAATTCCACTGCCCCAAGGACACCTGCCTAGTCACTACTCAGAACTCAGGTGACCTTGTGGTTGTACTCTGGTGTTACAAGGAGAATTTAAGGATTGTGATTAAGGATTGCCAGTGTTGCAAACTTATTTACAATTGAGAAAAAACCAAACAGGTAGAGATTGTTACAGGATTTACAAAGGATTGATGAGGTTTTAGAACTTTTGAGAGTATTACAGTCAGTTTACTTACTCCAACTGCCAATTCAAGACAGATTTAGAGGATTGATTTTATGCAATTTGTTTACATCCTGGTGATTGTGAGTTTTTATTTCTAGAGATTCCTTATAATTTTAGAGAGCCCATTAAGTGATATCATTAAAAATTTTACATAAGAATGGCTAATAGCCTTGTATTATGTAACTTTGTTGCTCCTTCAATGTAAGAAGTTAGAACTTTTAGTCTTACGGTGTATATGGAAATTTTTACTACAAACCTTTGATCTCAAAATGAGCTTTAATATTTGGGGAGGAAAGAATATTTGAGACTTATTTTAAGCTTCCAAGTATGTTAATTGCCAAAATACGTCACCTTACCAGAGGACTTAAGCCTTTGTTATCCTCATTGGAGATAAAGCTTTTGTCGTATTAGTACAAAATTGTAGGCTAGAGTCATGGAAGTATTTTAAAAAGAAACCTGGTGTAACATTCCTTATTCCAAACAACAATCAAATTGGTTATTAAAAAATACTGATATTTGACCTACTACATATACAACTTTCAGGCAAAATTGGTAATTTTACTCATTGCATGCTTTTGGATTTATTGTAAATTTCTGCATGCAACCCATAGAAAATGCTCTTAGTGTATTTATAGGTGGTTCATCTAATGAAAAGGCTCCATGTATGATTGGATCACTTGTTTTTTCTCTTGAGTTTCCCCTGCTTCAACACAGACTATTCAATTATGTGCTGTAGATACTGTTTTTAAATGTTAAAAATCAAGCTTTCAATTCATATACTGATAGCCAATGTGTGGCTTGTGGTTTTACAATTGATTAAAAACTATTCTTTTTTTTTTTTTTTTAGATACTACTAGCCCTCAAATTTTACAATTACTTTACGCTTTATTAGAGGCAGGTTTTCTACTTGAAATCAGTGAATGATGATTTCAGTGTGAATGTCTGACAACTCACTGTCCTTTCAGTGCTCTGGCTCAGACAACTAAACAAAATCATAGACACAGCTCTATGAAAAGGGTAATGGAGTTGATAACACACCATCACGAAAAGAGGAAGACTCCATTTGCTTATTTTCAATGCCCAGCCTCACCCTGCCAACTCAGGGATTTCTAAATAAGGGTAAATCTGGACCTTGTTTACAGGATTTGGCATTTCTAATTAATTCTTATATTTAGGTAAAGAAAGCTGGTGAGGGGCTGGAGAGATGCTTAGTGGTTAAGAGCACTAAGTACTGTTCCTTTATAGGCCATTTAAGAACTGAACTGGTTTGCCTGGACCCCTTAGCAAGGGAGGACAATGATACCAGGCAGATTATAGGTCTTACATAGAAACAATTTGTCAAAATATCTCATTCTTTATATCACCAAAACAATAATGCTGGAAACAACAATTTGGTATACAAGACAATTTATAAATACAAGTGCTCATGTCCTCAATTTAATCCTCAAGGAATTATCTTAATAAATAATATTTTAACAAAATTTCGATAAATAAAAAGGGGGAGTTATCCCTGTATGCTAAATACTACTCTTTTTATTTCAATTTTAAAATTTGGATACCAAGGTTTATGGCACCCAACAACTAGGCATACTTCTGCCTAGGTGAAATAGAAATATCCACATATTGGCATGATCCTGTCCAGGTATTTTATATGGGGAAAAGGGAATGTTTGTGTTTTTTCTACAGGATGCTACAGGAGTGTGCCAGCTGCCTGAGTGGCTGGTGAGACTTGCTGATCCTGGGAGCAGGAAGATTCAGCTCTCCTGATTTGGGTCCCTGGTGTCATTTCTGTGCCCTTAGAGGAAGATGGAGGATTCCCCCTCATCTTTTGTCATCACAGAGAATTTGGCGTTGCTGCAGTCATTTTATCCTGTCCCACGGTTGCCTGCACTCTGACCCCATGTGCACTGCTGCTTGCTGGAGAAGACTGGACTACAGCTGTTACCCTTACCCCCCTCATTCCCCTGGCGACTCTTGCTGCCTTGACTGGTATTGTCATTTTGAAGTCTGTAGCTTCACAGGAATGCCATCTGCATGAAGCTGCTGTGGACTGGGGATCTCTGCACTGGTTCTGCAGATCTCAGACATGGTTCCATTGCCTGCTGGTTGTTCCAGAGAAGAATGACTGATCCTGAACTGTCCTGGGAAAGACCTTGGCATTTTTGCTGCTATTGTAGCAGCCCTTACTGCTGCAGCCATTGTGTCTGCAGTGCCTGGAGTTACCCTCCCCCAATCTATTATTAGGCAATCACAGTGGGTGAACTTTCTGGAGTAGTTGCTAACAATTGGGAATTCTAATTTCTATTATAGGAATGGCTTGACTATGGCCCTTGGTGGTATGGCCATAGCAGATGAGGAGAACCAGATGAGGTGCCCACTACTTATCATCGGGTGAGTCTCAACCTCCACAATCTCCAAAATTATTACTCTTTCACCCCTGGGCTCAAGTAAGAGGAATGAGACCCAATGTAGTTTCCTCAGAGACGGGCAACTTTCTCTGACCCTTGACCAATCTAAGACATGGAACCTTGGGGGTGACAAGGTGATCCTATGACATATAAGGCTGGGGTTCCTGAGGTCGATCCTAAGACAGAGGTGGCTACACCCCGTTTAAAGGTATGGCCACGTCAAATGCTCCTCTGCCCAGTTTCTCCCCCAAAAAACACTTGTATATCCCACGGAGGGACTCTCTTCCTGGATTTCTTCAGCCTTTTCTTACTTTGAAGAATGGGTTGCAGTGGCTATGTTTGGTGCAGCCCTATGCTGTGGATTAATGTTCATGCTATGATTGGTCTGCAAACGCAGATCTCAACAGAAACGTGACAAGGTCATTAACACTCAAGCACTTGTGGCCAATGAACAAGGGGCCTCCCCTGAAATTTGGTTATCTATCCTCAAAAATTAGTTGACATCTGAGTTCTCTGCCCTTGCACACCATGGATTTGTGGATCCATTGCACTGGATGAGAGACTCAATGATTCTTTGATAGGCCCTTGCACACCACCGAGGTTTCCTCATTGCAAGCTATAGGGTGATCATCATTTCCCCACTAATTCAATTTTGGCTGGCCTCTTTTGTGGAGCTCGCCCTAGGCAATTTAACAGTTATTATCACACGATACTGCGGTATCCAGAAGCGGGCAACTTTCCTCATACACTGTCCAATCTAAGACATGGGGCCCGGTGACGATAAGGTTTCCCTATGAAGGATAAGGCTGTGAAATTATAGGAATGAAGTAAGTCAGAAACCACAGCAGATAGACACAACTGCAGAAGCCTAGACCAGCCTCGTCCTAGTAAAACAGAAAGGGGGAGATGTAGAAAGCTGTAATAGCTTCCGGCGTTACGAGATGGTGCTGGAATCCATTCCTGGCTCCTCTCTGTAAACAAACTTTGTGCACATGAGCAAGGGTGTGTTTGCACAAAGTCTTTGCCCACCCCAGGGTGTGCCAATTAGATCACAGCTCCATGGCCAATCAGGAAGTAACACGTTGCTTTGGGGGATAAAAAGCTATCACTTTCTGGGGCCACAGCGTCTCCTCTTCAAGATGCAATGAACGCTTTGCTGCAGAAGGATCCTGGTGTCTGCATGCTTTCTTGCTGGCAAGACGATAGGGCGGGACATGTACTCAAATATTCTGTTTTCCTATTCCATTTTCTGCAATGATTTTGGCAATAAAATGGTTCCAGCTATAGAGTGAGTATAAAAATGAAAATACTGTGTACCTACTTCAAATGATAAACTCCCAAATCCTTATTTTATACAAAGATTAACAGACATCAATATAGCAAAGGAACACATGGACTATACATTTCAGATCTCAAGTCACATTTGATATCTATACTACAGTATCTATCTTAATCAGTTCGCATTGCCAGACTTGAAGGTTCTAGATGTGTTACCATGATTCTTTCTTAATGCTAAATATAAGAAACAGGAGGATGTGCAGGGAGAAGAAATGCACGAGGAACAGTGAAACCTCAACTTCAATACCTTCATAAGTACAGGAGGGAGTCTATTTGACATTGTCATTTGTAAATTCTACATTCTTGTCCTAGTTGTGCAGAATCTATGTTAACATTCCACCTAACCTAATAGGTGTAGGAAACACCAAATACACACACACACACACACACACACACACACACACACACACACACACACAAATATATATTCAACCATCAAAGCTGGATAAGATTGGTGAACCTACGAAGTGCATTCTGCCAGGAAAAAGATATAGATATTTCTTTAGAGACACAGCTAGAGCATATTATATACAGAAGTGAATGTGTTCTTGTAAAAATATAAAAGTAAAATTTTCTTTTACCCTATTAACTGTATCACCGATGTGTCTGAAATTCTCTGCTAGATATCTTGGCAGAAACATCTTCTCACTCCTCAGCTGTGCAGTGTTTCGTGCCGCCACACACTTCCCTATATTCAAACGTTCACATAAAATACACACAACACAATAATCTTTAATTCAGTTGATTAGATATTGACAAATTAAACATGTAATCCCGGGTACCATCCATCCGTTAGGAACATTAATAACGACATGTAAATTCACAGAACAGAATCTTAAATTCACCAACCATGGCTTCTCACTCTGTCATATTCCTTTCTCTCTTTTTTCCTCTAGTCCCCTCCTCTTTCTTCAAACATCTCTCCTGCCCATTCTTCCTTCTACTTCCATGATAACCCTCCTTCTATACTGTTCCTACCATTCACATATACTTTAAAATTCAATGGGGAGGTGGTTCTGGGGAAGTTACCTGAGTTCTGAGTACAGGACTATGCAGCTGACCTTGGGGCACTGGAATTAGCATCAAACACAGATACCTTCAGAGCAAACCATAACAAGAACTCTAGTGGCAAACCAGTGAACTGAAACAGACCTCTTGTTGGCAGATTTTGAGAAAGGATTACAAGAGCTGAAGGAGCTTTCAATCCCAAAAGTACAACAATGTCAATGAAACAGAGCTTTCTGGTACTAGTCCAATATTCAATGAATGTACACAGACAAAGCTATGGCTCAAAATGCATGTGGCAAAGGATGGCCTTGTTCACCACGAATGGAAGCAGAAGCTATTGTTCCCCTCTACGTTTGTCTCCCAGTTCAAGGGAATGTGAAGTCGCAGTCATGAGGGTTAGAGAAAAAGGGGAAGGGTACGGGTAGGAATCCTATGGGCAGGAAAAGGGGGAGCAAAATAACATTAAATGTAAATATAGACACATCAAGTTAAAAAAAGCAATAAAAATTGATAAAAAATAAAAAAATGAAAGAAATAAAAGAAGAGAAAACTGACAGCAAATCATTCCTATTGACTCATAAAAGTAAAGTGGTAGTCAGTGGAAATATTAGTGGAAAGAATGAGATGAGGAAGTCTCAACTAATAGCACTGCTGCTTCCCAGACTGCACTATAGATATTCAAAACATGGAGGAGTTTACTCTGAGCTAGGGACTTAATACCTGTCTCTCCCTTTCCTTGGGTCCTTTTTCTTCTTGTCAAAAAGGGTAAAGGCCATGATCTCTCAGGAAAACAACTGTGCCCTTCCCAACTCTTGGTTTTTGGAATAAAGAAATTAATTATATAAACCCTCTGATTTCCAGGAACCAAGAACAGGGAAGTCCAGATGCTTCTGAGAGGCTCCCAGCTCCTGATTCCCATAGATGGAAAGCTCAGATCTAGGCTATCTCTTTAGCAATCCCAATAAATCCCTACCAAGTACTCACTGAGCTGTACCAAGGACCATGTATTTCTTCCTTTTTTTATACCAAGACAAAGGTCACCTTCCATCATTCTCCACATATCAGATCTTTTCATCCTTTTTGTTCTTCATCCCAAATTGATGTTTACTCTGAACTAGAGGCCAATTAGTAAACCCTAGACGTACTTACGGAATATCTGAGAGGCAGTTGCAGACACGACAACACTTGTGACTTCACAGAAGAAGATAGGGATCTCCAGGTTACATGATATTTTTCAGGCAGGGCCTAATGATGATGTCTCTGAGAACTGCCATGTCCTACCTTCTGAACAGCTTTCCTTTCATTGACCAGATTCAAGAGTGCCTTTTCTATGTATGTCTCCTGTGACACAGGGGAAACCTTTATTTTCTCCATCTCTCTAAATCTAGAGACTTCTTTTTCCTTCATTAGTGGTTTCTTGCTCAGAATGGAGAAAGTTAGTCAGACACGTGGCATGGGTAGAAAAAATCTAGAAACATCTAGAAACATGAAGGAGTTTATTCTGGATAATGATTCCATTAACAGTTCCATTACTGTGACATACACTTCAATTTCCTAGGTTTTGTCTGTTCCTGAAGGTCAATATTTTCCCTACATATCTTTAATTGATTGAATATTGTACATCATTTTTGTATAGTACTTTTATTTATAGGAGACTTTATATGTATATATTTCTGAATATGTACTCAAAAATTGTTTTGCAATTCCAGTTTTTTCAATTAATTAGCAAATAAGCCTGCCCAGCTATAGAGTGAATATAACACTGAAAATATTGTGTAACTCATTCAAATGATAAACTTCCAAATCCTTATTTCATCCAAAAATTATGAGACATCAGTAAAGCAAAGAACATCATGGATTATAGAATGACGATCTCTAGTTCCATTACATATCTGTTCTATAATATCTACCCTCCTGCTTTCCCAGGGCCAGACTTAAGCGTTTTGAATTTTTTACCAAGATTCTTTCTTCATGTCAAACACAAGAGTCGGGAGGATGGGCAGGAAGAGGAATGGCTTTAAGTTCAGAGATATCTCAACTTCAGTAGGTCCATAATAACACGAGGGAGTCTGGTTGGCATTGGCCTTCGGTGATTTTACATTTTTCACTTAGTTGCACAGAATCCATCCTATAATTCCACCTAACCACATAGCGTTAGGAGCCACCATATGAACCCATTCTAAAATGATCATCCTTATGTCCTTTTAGAAGATCTAAAACATTTATAGTATTCTTTTGAATGTATAAGGGCATTTTATATTTTATAGTGAATGTTTTCTTAGTGTCACATGTCTCTTTACATTTTTATTTCCTTTACGATTAGATAATGGATAGCCAATATTCCATCCCAGTCTGTAAGACTTAGATACTGTATTTCACCACTATACAACAACACTTTTAACAATTTTTTAAATGAATTCATCTCCTAATATTATACTAAGTATGAAAGTCATATATACAGACAGTACTGTTTCATGTAAGGAATTATATCTTAGGATTTCATTCAATCAATTAATAATTTTATATTTTCACAGTTTAAAAGGATGATTGTTTGTGACTGAAAATACATGTAAGATACCTGTATCCCAACACAGATCCAATACTCTCTATTGCTGTCTAAGACCATAAAAATCTTTCTGAGAGTGGTTTAAGCCATGTTGGATGATATGCCAATGATTCTTTAACCATTAAAACCAATAAAACCAGCTGTCTATTTTTCTCTCCAATGATTATGTGTGTTCATATAAAAAATGGAACTATTATTTTAATAACATTTTATATAAAACATGAAACACTATAATCTTCCTACCCTTACATTTCATACATAACAAAGATTCTTGAATCTTTTAACTTAAACCAGCATATAGAAGCTCTCTCTTTCCTTTGAAGTAAGCCTCCTTTTCCTATCTCCCTCATTCCCTTATTTTTAATTGGATATTTTATGTATTCATATTTCAAGTTTTATACCCTTTCCTGGTTCCCCTCTCTCCCGTCCTCCCTCCCCATGCTACTGTGAGTATGCTACCAACCCTGCCTGCCCACTCACACCTCACTACTCTGCCATTCCCTACACTAGGGAAACCAGACTTCATAGGACCAAGGCCTTTCATCCTATTGATGCCGGACAATGCCATCCTCTACTATATATGAGGCTGAAGCCATGGATACCTCCATGTGTACTATTTGATTTGTTTTAAGTCCCTCACTTCCTTCTTCATTCGCTGGAAAACAGCTTATTATGATTCGCTGCTTTCAGTGCTGTCCTTGCAGCAGGAAATCAATGGTCATTGTGTCTGGACCTCAGCAAGCTGAATGTTCACACAAATGCATGAACAAATGTAAGCAGAGCTTGGTTCCACTGAAAAAAACAGCATAGAAATATTTTCAACATATTGTTCAATGAACACTTGCCATGGGATTCAATGCTGTTTCAAAATACTATTGCCAATATTATTTGGTGGCCAGCTCCATGAGTGAGTGGTCATCATTTATTTTAGATTATTTATTTAGTGTTGAATATTGAGAGTCTCAGACAAAATTCTTCCAGCAGACCTTTATATACACTCGTGGTTCTTTATTCATTTATTTATTTATTTGTTTTCATTGGTTTGGTTTAGTATCAAAATATATACAGCACAAAATTTAGCACTTTACTATTTTTGGTATAGTGCCCAGCATCTCTGGTGTGTGCCTGTCACTCCCTCTCTGACCCACATCTCTTTGAATATATGGAGCTGAGAAGCCACACATTTTACACATAGTAACCATCTTCCTTCTCTCTCCTTCCAGACTCCAAAACTCCTCCTTCTTACCACTGATGATAAAAACTGATATATGCAGGACCAGAAAATACCTGTCTTTTTGCTGTTAAATTGGCATCCTCAGGGTCCTTCCATGCAGCATACGTCAAATGCCTGAGTGATATTACACCCCAAGGAGTGCCCAAAGCTGATAACTCTTCAAACTAAAACTTTATTTTTTTCCAAATATCAATATTTGCTGAAGACTCTTAAAAGCTTTAACCTCCCTGTAGCCCTCCAGTCACCAGAGGTAAAAGAAAGGATGGGGGACATTGGGGCGTGGGGATGGTGGCCCTGTTTATAAAGGTTCATTGGAGAAACTCCCAACTGTGTTGTCTGGAAAGCAGAATTTCAGTTCTCAAGTTAGAATAGGCAGTTTGTTCAATTAGCAAACATTTCATGAATACAGTAGTAGTTCAGTTCTATAGAGTTGTCAAAACAGACAGGAAACAGCACCAGTGGCACAAACTAGTAGAACAGCCAGGATTCTGTCAGTGGCCTGGACAGAGAGAAGTTCTATGCTTGCTTCTCTTAGGCAATTGAAGATCAGCAGAGCCTCAAGATGCACAAACACTGTTGCTGCTGCTTTATTTGTTTGTCATAGTCTGTATAGCCAGATTTCCCTTTGAAAAATATAAGATGTTTGAAAGGTTTCCTGCTGCTATAAACATATTATAGTAACTGAGTAATTCTGTACATCATTTGCTCTTCAGAGGGATAGAGACTATTGCAATCATTTACAGCTATTGCAGCTAATGTTGAAATGGGTAATCTAATATGTGATCCGAGGAGAAAAATCAAGACAGTGTAGATACTTTGACCATGTTTCCAATATAAAAAGTTTAAAAACACTTGCCAAATATGATCTGTAATGGTACTGCAAACTCTTAAAACCACTTAAACTGCAATTACTTATTCTTACTCTTGTATGAAAGAAAATACAGTCAGTTAAAAAAAGTTGAATATGGGGTTGAGGATTTAGCTCAGCTGTACAGCACTTGCCTAAGCACAAGGCCCTGGGTTCGGTCCCCAGCTCTGGAAAAAAAAGGTGAATATGTAGGCCTGATGGTGCCTTTGGTCAAGATGATAATTATCAAAACCATGATTTCAAGCAAGTTTAAAAAGTAATGTTTGTAAGACATGAAGCTCCTCTGTTAATTTTCCTATTATGTGTGGTTAAAGGCACATGCCATCTAGTTGTAGTGATAAGGGATCACTTATTTTTGTAGAAAGTGTATGAGTGAGCAATCCCCAAGTACATAGAATTTAGATTGGTAGAACCATCATCATGTTAAATAAGCAGAAATTATTACTAAGACAGAGCCATTTAGCAATAACATCATTTTTCTCTTACTTGGCTAAACCATTTACATCATGCCTAGGCAAATTCTTTTAAAATCAAGTATTTTGCTTTATAAAAGCATGTATGTATGTATGTATGAATGTATGTATGTATGTATGTATGTGTATATATGTATATATGTGTATGTGTACATAAGGACATATGTTTATATTTTGTATACATGTTTATATATGTGTATATGTATATATGTGTATGTGGCCACATGAGTATTTGTGTGTGTGTATATATATATATATATATATATATATATATATATGTGTATGTGTATATATATGTAACATACAAATGCACTCTATTTTCTAATATTATGAAACTTTTCTCATATATTCATTAGGACTCAAGAATTTTAAAAGCTGCTTCATAAATTTTGATTCATTTTAAAGTACTGTTCAGAAAATAGATTCAATATAGGTAATTCATTTTTATACTATCAAATTTTTCATCTGTTTCATAAAAACACAAATATTTACTTTAGTTATGTGACTGTATATATGTTTTAGCATGAGACATAACTAATTAGCTTTTCCAGCATGTGATATAATATCGGGATACTAGTAGACGTATGTGAGGTAGAAAATATATCAAAGGACTTCAATATGTGATAGATCAGAGTGATAGATAGAGAGATATACAGATAGATAGATAGATAGATACATACATACATATATACATTCATACATGCATAGTTACATTGATGAAAGATCACAGATGATAAGTAGACAAATATCTTGTACTCAAAATCATCAATCATGAAATAATTAGTATTGAAAGGTAAAAATATCTTCTAATATTAAAATAATAAAATTTAAAATGTGAATTGTGTTCATATTTTAATACCTAAAGGGAGATTTATCAGCCATAATCTTTAAAATAAAATGTCTATTTGACACTTCCACACAGGTAGATAACAGACATGAAATACTTAACCTCCTCTATATTAATCTATCAAATTCTTTCTTCATCTTGTCTTTGTTCCTTAAATGCATAACATCAAACTCTTTATCCATGTTCAAATCTTCAGTCACTTTCTACCCTGCTCTGCATTCTACCTCAAATCCTATAACTATATTTAAGTCTCTAATAAATCCTCATACACTATCATGAAAATTATTAATGATGAATCACTTTTAAGCTTTACTAACACTGCACTCATAGAGGTAACTATTATTTCTCTCTCACAAATGTGATCACTATCCCCTTCTCTGTTTTCAGTACTATTTTCAACATCAATCATTTTATAAGTGCTCATTATATGTGATAATAAAATGATCTTTTTAACTTATTTATTTATTTATTTATTTATTTTATTTTATTTTATTTTATTTTTTTGGAGCTGGGGACCGAACCCAGGGCCCTGCACTTGCTAGGCAAGTGCTCTACCAATGAGGTTAATCCCCAATCCCAAAATGATCTATTTTTACCCTAGTAAATTATGTACCAACACTTTGTTCCATTGAAACTTTAGACAAGAAAAACAAAGTTGTTACAGTGTTAGTTCTACGCAGACCTAAAACTGAAAGCTGTCTATGTGACAAGAATCATAGGAAGAACACTTCTGGAAGAGAAAGCAGAGTTGTAGAAGACCTCCTCATACAAGGAAGTGCTTCATGCGATTCTAAACAAAAAATGTAAAAGACCTGAACTTTCATACTGAGTGAAAGTTGTTGAAGAATATGTACGAGTGACTCTCAGTGGATTACATAAGCAGGTTTATTTATAAATCCATGGTAAGTACTAGAAAAAAAAGGCATCAAAGTGTAAACGAGCAGAAAAGAAAATAAAGTTGAAATTTGGTACTCGTTACCATATGGATGTTGTTAACTTGAAGATGCTGAAGGTTATTGCATGATTTAATGTGATGAATGACACGGATAAACTAAATGTTCCATGACTCTTTAATGAAATTACTCTATACTGAGAACACAACAATAATCTGTGACAAAAATCTATTCAGTTATGGTTACATTCTTTAATATTTCTTTTTGAAAACATTCATTTAATTAAATAAAATTCAATAAGTAACAGAAGATAACCCTTTTCATCTTTGGCATATCCAATCTCTAAACAGACAAGAGTATAGTGTATGAAACTTCTTCCAGCATTTGCCTACTCCAGGTGTTATTAATTTATAATAATAAACATAGCATTTTACCATATTTGTGGGCATTTGTTATGAAGACCTAATAATCTCCTCAGAAAAACCTCCAATAAAAGCAATGTAAAGAAACTTTCCCCTTTAAATACTAAAAATCTTAAATATGAAGCTTGCTTACCATTTTCACAACATATACACCATTTGTAATTACTTCGTTTTTACATGTGATTTTCAGTCACTCTACAGGATAATGTACGCTTCTCAGCCATCGTCATATTTCTCCCATTTTCCACTGCATCTGGGCCATATTACATTCAATGAAATTGATATTTTAAGTAACTGCTAATGGAATGCAAATGTAGATTTTGATACTTCATACAATAAAACAAATAAAAAGAGCCAATAAATAAGAAGGTACAGAATTTGCTTTTATATGAAAAAAGTAAGTTAATAATACCTTATAATATCCACCCTAATTCATATTGAGTCAGTGTTGAAATATATGTGACAGTTTTTGTGAAAAATTAAGTGACTTTTCTCTATCTTTGTAAAAAAAATTGACATATTCAACATAGAAGTGTCAGTCTCAGATATTTTGTTGAAAGAATTAAAGAAAAACTCCTAAAAATATTCTAAAATGTAGATGTAGAAAACAAGTATAATTCTCAGGCTCCAGATAACCAGCTCACATAGTGCTGAGCACTTGCCTTCCATGTGCATATACAGTTTTAATTTCCACAGAAAATAAATTTTTTAAAATCTCAAAAGCTATATATACTTAACAGTAAGATTTTAGACGTGGATGATTCCTTTTTTCCATTTTTATTAAATTGGGTATTTATTTGCATTTCAATTGTTTTTATCTTTCCTGTCCATCACCTAATCTCTTCCCCTCACCTTTTATAGTAGTTCTCCCCTTCACATTGATATCCCCTTCCTTACTGCCCCAGACAAACAAATCCCCTACCTTTTAAAATTTGTTAGAGAGCCAAACCAAGAATTCTCAACTGAGGTTATCTCAATAGCTGAGAAAAATATCAAGAAATGATCAACATCCATAGTTATCAGAAAAAGGCATATGAAAATGAACCAGAGATTCCACATTACACCAATCAGAATGGCTAAGATAAAAAATTGATGCAGTAGCAGAGTAAGCTAGGATGTAGAAAAAGTGGAACACTCCTCCACTGGTGGTGGGATTAGTAGCTGTACAACCATTTTGGATATCAATGTGGAGGTTCAGAGTAAATTGCAAATAGCTTTACCTGAAGACCGGGCTTTACCACTCACTGCAACACATATACACAAATTTGATCCACATACAACAAGGACATGTGGTTGAACAGGTTCAAAGCAGCCTTACTTACAAGAGTTGAAAGCTAGAAAAAAGCGTGATTTACCTCAACTCCACTGAGGAATAAATTGAGAAATTGTGCTATATTTAAACAAAGGAACACTACACAGGTATTAAAAATGAGGACAACAAGAACTTTGTTGGCAAAGGGATGGAGCTGGAAATTAGTGAAGTAACAGAGATCAAAAAGGACATAACATGAGATGAACTTAGTGACGAGGGGATGTTAGCCCCAAAGCTCAGGAAGCCCACTATACAGAGCATTTATCACATGAAGGGTAACATGTTAGAAGCCCAAATTGGGGATGTTTGCAAACAACTTAGAAGGGAGAACAAAATATTCATGGAAGCCAGAGGGATGGAGGGACTTATTTAGAGGTAGAGAATGATGGACAAAGTGGGGGGTGTTGCAACAATGAAAACAGACAAGAGAGAACTCCAGAGGAAAAGTGGAATAAATGACAATAAGCATCAGTGGTGGGTGGTGAACTTGGGTATCCCCAGGAAAGTCCCAGGTGCCAGGGCTGGAAGAGGTTCCAATAAACCTAATGGGATGTTGGTACTTGAAATGCCAAGCAGCAAAGTGATAGAACCACTAGAGCCTGCCTCCTGTAGCTAGACATGCCCCCCAGTGAAGGAATGGTGCTGCCCGCACAGTCCAAAATCTTTACCCTATAAATATCCAAGGCCTCAAAAATGCAAATACAAAAACAGAGCAAAGACTGAAGGAATGACCCTTCAGAGACCACCCCACCATAAGAAACATTTCATCCACAGACTCTAAATCCTGGCCCTATTCCTGATTTCAAGATGTGCTTGCAAATAAAACCCTAATATGTCTGTCCTCTGAAGGGCTCTGCCATCACCTGACCGTGACAGATGTAGATACAGCTAACCATTTGACAGAACCTGACAGCCAGAAAAGAAGAGTTAGGGGAATGCCTGAAGAATCGGAAGGGGATTGGAGCCTAATATGAAAAACAACAGGATCATTAAGTTTACCCTTCAGAGGCTCAGGAAATTTACTACCAACTAGAATATACTTGTGTCAGTCAATGGCTTCTGCTACATAGATCGTAGAGCATATAGAGGGGACAACTGACTCATCTGCCATATCTGGGAAGGGAGACAATTGGTCCTGTAGAGACGTCATATCCCAGAGGAGGAGGATGTTGGAGGGCTAAAGTGGAAGTGGGCAAGGAGATAGGTGAACACCATATTAGAAATGAAGAAGATCACAATGGCTTTGTGGAGTCAAGAAAAATACTAGTTGGGACAATGACATTCAAAATATAAACAAATGAATTATTTTACACATTAGATTATTTACAAATTAAATTATTTTATAAATTAGAATATTTTACACATATACTGTTTATAAGATATTTATGTTTACACTAGAGATATTCACATCTGTCTCCCTAAGGACTGTATATTCATTATCTGTACTGTTTCATGATTACTGAAAGTTGAAATCCATAATTTTCATAAATTACTTAGTATTGAAACTTCACATAGATAAAACCAATCGACGTTTTATCTTCTGTCCTTATAGCTATAAATCTTTAGTTACCCCAATGTAAAAGTAAAATAATATTTTGAATTTCTATCCCATTAGGTTTCCATTCAGTGCCTCAAATATCTCTCAAACTTTGCTGTACTTCTCTATGTTCCATCCATTGTTGCCCTCTTCCCTGTTTCTTCACATTTGACATTCCTGTTACTGACTGTGTCCCTCAGCAATCCATAAGTACATTTGTACTTCCCAAAATGAGGACAGTCTGGACCATGTCCCTTGACACTTACACTAAACTGATCATACTGAAACACAGTTTGGAGAATTAACATTCAGATTAATGTTAATATGGACCCCATTTATTCCTTTTTGATCTTGATTACCTCATCTATGATGACTTTCACAAGATCCGTTCCTTGTCTTGAAAATTACACGCTTTCATTTTTCCAATCGGTAAAAGCACCACATTTTTCTTATGTCTTCATTTGTTAAGGAACAACTTGAATATTTCCAAATTATCAAGGGTCTATATACTAGGATGAATCAACATTTGAATATATACCCTCGAGTTATATCATTAGATGTATCCATTTCCATATTCCTAAAGAAACATCACATTGATTTCAAAGTTGTTATACAAGTTTGCCTTCCCACCTGAAGAATTGGAAGGCTCCACTCTCTCTATAAGACAGTAAAGATAAGTTGGCTCATGTGTTATTAACCTAAGTTTTCTAAAAGGGATGAAAAAAATCTCAGAATAATTTTGTTTTTCATTTCCATAATGTATAAAGATGATACATATTTGCCACTAGATTCTTACTGATTTGAGTTTCTTCATTTGTGAATATTTTGTTTAGATATGTACCCAAATTTAATTATTTTTTCTTGATATATACCTCTTTAGTTTTTTATTTTGATTTATGGAAGCTCATTGCTGAACGTGTACATGTAAATAATGCTTAGTATTTTTGAAAATAGCCACTTTAAATTAAATTTACTAAGGTCAAATTATATAATGTGCTCCCATTAAACTCACAGAATTGGCAGATCTGTTGTAGCTAAAAAAATTCATTAAGGTCACTTCATGAAACATCCATATATAATAAAACATTCTCTATGTACATAATATTGAGGAATATACATTTATTGTTTAATTCTTTTGTGAATTTCCACCAGGAGTATTTTGTTGATAATTTTCCCATTTATTTTACCCACATCACACTATTTCTTTGAATCCTTCTTTTCTGTAACATTAAAATACTGTTTTATAACACCATGATAAACCCTTACAAATAATTGTTCAAACCTCCAACAGAAGACACTAACTGTCAATAGTGTGTCAGGAGTAACAGCTTTCAGGCCTTTTCACTTCATTCTTGACTGTTGACTGGCTTGAAGCTGTGCAGGGAACCACAGCTGCTTTGTGTCATGAGGACAGCACTCCACGTATCCTGAAGACACACTTTCCTTCTGATGCACCCCACAATTTTGCACCTACAGTCTCTTTGCCCTTTTTTTCAGGGAGGCTTTGAGAATTTTGGAAAGGGTATAACATGTATATCCAACTCAGCATGGCTGAAATCAATAAAATGAGGACAACAGTATAATGAAAGAAAGGAAGAGTTCATTTGTGGAAAATATTAACAAGATTGCATAATCTCTGGACAATTTAGGTAAAGAAAGAGTGGAATTAACAAAATTAAAGAGAAAAGAGGAGACGTGGAGAAAACACTTTTTATATTTACAGTCAGAAATCTATAATATTTTTAAAACATTAATGATTGACTAGATGTATTTGATATACCAATATTAATTCAGCTCAATGTGCATAATTTTAACAGAACTATACTAAGCAATGACACAGAGTCAAGTATTTAATATCTCCCACCTAAAATAACAGAGAACCACATGTATTCAGTTTAAAAATTCTATTAGACATTTAAAGAGCATGGACAGCTTGTTTGACTATTCCATCAAGTGGACAAAATGACAGAATACATTAAAATTCTATTTTGAATCTGGTATTATTCAAAAATTGACAGAAAAAAAGGAGAAAGAGTGAGACAGGGGGACAATGAAGAAAATGGAGTGGTACAGAGAGAGGGAGAAAGAATTACAAACTACTGACAGAAAGAGAGGAAGAGTGAGTATTACATACTAATTTCCACTTATACAAGCATATTCTCAATAGAATCCTTGTGAACAGATTCAAGACGACATTAAAATTAATCTTCAACCAGGTAAGCTTTCTTAAATCCCAGACATACAAATTTGATTTAACATACAAGTTTGTTATAATATATATATATATATATACACATATATATATATATATATATACATATATACATATATATACATATATATATATATATATATATATATATATCATCAAATGTATTGTACTACATAAAATGATAAAAGCCACAAAAGACACCATTATTTTATTAGGTGCAAAAAAAATTACCGGTTAAAAATAATATATTCATTCAAGGCAGAAGTCCTAAAGAAGCTATAGCTATAGAGCATATAGTTCAACATAATAAAGGCAAGGTACAGTAACCCCACTACTATCATTGTGATAAAGAGAGAAAAATTCAAAGCCATTCCACTGCAATCAGGTACAAGAAAAGTATATACTCTAGTTTCATACATATGTAGTACAGTATTTTTAATTTTAGCTAAAGCCGTATGAAAACTAAGGAAGATCCAGGTAATACAATAAAAATGAAGAAGTTGAATTGTTCTCATATGCAGATATCCTGGTACCATCTTAAAAACTCTAAAAATGTATCAGTCTCTTAAGACTGCAAAATACATTCAGAAAAGCAGAATACAATAGGAACACACAAAATTCCTTAGTCATCCTTTACACCAATCCAAATCATACCTTTACAAATTCTATTGAAAAATACCCCTCACAATAATCTGATAATATATAATACAATATTGTGGATAAAAATATTTAAAATGCCAAGACCACTGTGAATTATGTAGAAGTGATCGTAAATAGAGACAATTTTTGTCTGAAAAAATAAGTTTCTTAAAGCTGAAAATACATTCATGAGGTAGTAGAATGCAAAATTAACACACAAAACTCATTACCTTTTCTGTATTAAAATTTCAAACCATGTGAGAGAAATTAGGGAAATATTGCACTCAAAATAGTCTTAAAATATATAACAAAACCCATGGATAGTCATAGTTATAAAGCATACTATTAGTAAGAAGACATAAGAAGTACACATGATCCATCCTGAATAAATATAAGAACGCTACAGCCAATATTCTGAAAGACTGCAAAGACTTCAATAAATCAAAGCTTTTATAGTTTAAAAGATAGTGGATAACATAAATAGGGCAGTTTTTGATGAATTAATAAAATTAATACAATAAATTGTGAATAGAATATATTACTACAATGAATCACCTGCTTTTATGAAATTCAATAATTTGATTATAAATATTCTACTATAGAACAAAAGACAACTTTTAAAGTTCAAAGTGTTAACAAGTTTAGAGGGATAATAATAAAGAGAGAAAAGAAGGAAGGCAAAACTTCATGATATTAAAACAATTAAGAGTAACAGAAGCAGTTTTAAGGGATGGGCAGAGTTAATATTTCAACAGATTGGAGTGTCCAAGAACTCTGGACTCTACCCAAGCACAGATTTCTCCATTTTAAATTAAGCTGTTGCCAGTATGGTTTCTTAGGTTTTCCACCTTGAAAAATTGTCAAAGCTCTTACTGTCCCTCCACAATTATGTCTAGTTATGACCTGGTTCAATCCTACATCATGAGAACTGAGCAATTACAAGTACATGAAATCAAAGTTGTGTGACTAGACATCTGAGAAATGCTGTTTGAAAAGTTGGATTCTGTTGTTACTGTTTACAAGCCATAGCTCTTAAACTTTAAAATGTAAGCATTGCTCATGCACAGAATGGTTTCTCAAGAGAGAAGAGGAATTCTGAATTCTTTTTTTGACATTGGGTTTGACTTAATTGAGGAGTATATATTTCATAACTTGGATAAATCCAGTATGCTAAACACAGCACAGAGGAAGTCAATTATTTGTAGGATTTGTGTGTGTGAAATAAGAGAAATAAGAGTGGAAAAACTGAGACGATGAAGTCTTAACTAGAAGGAGTTCCCATTACCAGATATCAGTGTCAGAAACAACCTGCACTGTAGGACTCCAAGTCATGGAGGAGTTTACTCTGAGCTGAGGACACAATACGTGTCTTTCCCTTCATCCTCAGGACATTTTTTTTCTGGACAAAAAGAATAAAAGCCCTGAGCTCTCAGAAAAACAGTGGTGCCCTTGCCAAGACTTGCCTTTTGAGAGTAAGAAAGTAATGATATAAACTCTCTGGCTTCCAAGAACCATAAGAACCTGGAAGTCCAGATGCTTCTGAGAGGCTCCCAGATCCTGAGTCCCATATGTGGAAGGATCAGATAAAGGCTATCTCCTTTACGAACACACTCTACCCCTACCCAGATCTCAGTGAGCTTTCCAATCGACCACATATTTATTCAACTTTTATACCGAGACAGAAGGCCAGCTTCCTTCTCCCCATCTCTGATCTCTTCATAATCTTTGTTCTCCCTACCAAATGGCTTTTTACTCTGAATTAGAGGAAAATTAGTAAACCTGAGGAGTACTGAAGGAATATCTGATAGGCAGTTGCTGTCATGACAACACTTGTGACATCACAGAAGAAGGTAGGGCTCTCCAGGATACAAGAGACATTTCAGGGAGGGCCTAATGATGATGTCACTGAGAACTGCCATAGCCTACCTGCTGAACAGCTTTCCTTACATTGACCAGTTTCTGAGGTGTCCTTTCCAGGAGTGTCTCTTGTGACACAGTGGAAACCTTCAGCTGCTACATCTCTCTAAAGCTAGGGACTTCTCTTGCTTTATTAGTGGTTACATGCTCTGAATAGAGAAAGTTAGTCAGGGGCTTGTCATGGGTAGAAAAGATCTAGGAACAAGGAGTGAAGGAGATTCTTCTGGCGATTTATTTTATTCCAAGGTCCAATCCTGTGAAATACAGTTCAAATCCCTAGGTTTTCTCAGTTTCCAATGTGCCAGTATTTTCCCTACAGACCTTTAATTGAGGGAATATTGTGTTAAATTTTCTGATTATATATTCATTGATGGGAACATCATATATATTCCTGCATGTATACTCAAAAATTACATTTTTTCAATTCCATTTTTTGCTATGAATTTGGCAACAAACTTGGCCCAGCTATAGAGTGAATATAACAGTGGAAATATTGTGTACCTACTTCAAATGATCAACTCTCAATTCCTTATTTTATCCAAAAATTACCAGATATCAGTTAAGCAAAGTGCAACATGGACTATAGAATGCACTTCTGTAGTTCTATTAGATAACAGTTCTCTAATTTCTACCTTTCTGTGTTCTCAGGAAAAGACATGAGGGTTTTGGATATTTTACCATGATTCTTTCTTCAGTCAAAAAGTCAGTTTCAGGGGAATGTGCAGTGAGAGTAATAGCTTCAGGTCCAGTGAAACCTCATCTTCAGCAGGTTCATATAAACAGGAGGGTATCTATTTGGCATTGTCATTTGTGGATCCTATATTCTTGACCTAGTTGCGCAGAATTTATGTAAATGTTCCACCAAAAGTCATAGTTGTAGGAGCCACCAAAAGTGTGTGTGTGTGTGTGTGTGTGTGTGTGTGTGTGTGGTGTGTATATGTGTGTATACATATATATATATATATATATATATATATATATATATATATATATATACATATATACACATACATACACATATACATATATACATATCCATATATCAGGCACCAAAACTAGATAAGATTGATGAAGCTAAGATGTGCATTCTGCCTATAAACGGTTTAGATCTTTCATTAGAGACACAGCTAGAGAATGTCAAATACAGAAGTGATTGCTAGTGGCAAACCAGAAAACTGAAACCAGCCCCCTTCTTTGTAGATGTTGAGAAAAGTTTACAAGAGCTGAATGGGCTTTCAGCCCCATAAGAACAACAATTTCAACTAACCAGAGCTTTCTGGTAATAAACCAATATTCAAAGACTGTGTATGGACAGACCTATGGCTCCAACTGCATATGTGGCAGAGTATGGAGATGTTGAGAATCAGTGATAGGATAAGCCCTTGGTTCTCCCTAGCTTTTACTGATAGTTCAAGGGAATGTCAAGGTACAGTAAAGGGGTTATAGAAGAAGGGTAAGAAGACCAGTTAGGAATCTTATGGACAGGAAACTGAGAAAGGAAATAACATTTGAAATATAAATATAGAAATATCCAATAAAAAAGCTATAAAATTTGCTAAATATTAAAAATGGAAAGAAAGAAAATAAAAGAAAATTAGCACCTAATCAGACCTATTGACTCAATAATCCAAAGAATCCCTGTCAGGGAATTATAGTCAGAATAATACTAGTGGAAAGATTGAGATGATGAAGTCGGAGCATTTCTCCCTCTCAAATACCAGTATCAGACACATACTGCTCTATAAGTATCCAAATAATTGAAGAGTTTACTCTGAGCTGAGGACACAATACTTGTATTTCACTTCTTCCTTAGGACCATTTTCTGTTGGGCAAAAAGAATAAAAAACATGAGTTCTAAGGAAAAGAACAGTGTCCTTCCCAACACCTGGCCTTTGGGATAAAGATATTAATGATATAAAATCTCTACTTCAAGGAACCATTTGAAGCAGGCAAATCCACATGATTCTGAGAGGCTCCCACCTCCTGATCCCTTGGGTGGAAGGTTCAGATCAATTCGATCCCTTCAACATACCTACTCCACTCCTACCAAGGGCTCAGTGAGATTTCCCCGGGATGACATATTTCTTCCTTTTTTTTATACCAAGACAGAAGATCAGCTTCATTCTCCCCATCTCTGATCTCTTCATCCTCTTTGTTCTCCCTCCCAAATGACTCTTTACTTTAAATTTAAGGCCAATTAGTAAACCCTAGAAGTACTGAAGCAATATCTGAGAGGCATTAGCAGACACAGCAACACTTGTGACATCACAGAAGAAGCTAGGGCTCTTCAGTATGCAAGAGATTTTTCGGGGAGGGGCTAATGATGATGTCCCTGAGAACTGGCATGGCCTACCTCCAAACAGCTTTCCTTGCATTAACCAGTTTTGAGGGTGCCATTTCCAGCTATATCTCCTGTGACACAGGGGAAACCTTTCCATTCTACATCTCTCTAAAGCTAGAGACTTCTGAATGGACAATATTAGTCAGGAGCTTGGCATGGTTAGAAATGATCTAGGAATTTGGAGTGGAGAAGATTCTTCTGGATAATATTTTTACGCCCAGGTCCATTCCTATGACATACAGTTCAATTTCTAGGCTTTCTTAATTTTATAAAGGCAAGTTTTTACCTACAGACATTTCGTTGAATGAATATTGTATTTCACTTTCCTATTGTACATTCCTTGATAGGGGATTTTATAAATATTCCTGAATGTGTACTCAAAATTACTGTTTTCCAATTCCATTTTCTGCTATGATTTTGGAAACAAAGGGGCCCAGATATAGAGTGAGTATAACAGTGTAAATAATGTGTACATACTTCAAATATAAACTCCCAAATCCTTATGTTATCCAAAGATTAGCAGACATCAATAAAGCGAGGACCACATGGTAAATATATTTCAGTTCTCTAGAGACATTTGATATATTTACTACACTATCTAACTTCCTGTATTCTTATGGTCAGGTTGAAGGTTTTAGATGTGTTACCATGATTCTTTTCTTAGGCAAAATATAAGAAAGAGGAAGATGGGCATGGAGAAGAAAGGCTTGAGGAACAGTGAAACCTCAACTTCAATACTTTCATAAGTACAGGAGGGATTATATTTGACATCGTCATTTGTAAATTCTACATTCCTGATCTAGTTGCGCAGAATCCATGTTAACATTCCACGTAACCACCTAAACAAAGAGCTGTAGGATCCACCAAAACTATATAAGAGTGATGAAGGAAAGAAGTACATTCTGCCAGGAAACAGATATAAATATGTCCTGAGAGACATAGCTAGAGCATGTCAAATAGAGAAGTGAATGCTAGTGGCAAACCAGTGAACTGAAATGGACCTCTTGTTGGTAGATTCTGAGAAAGGATTACAAGAGCTGAAGGAGCTGTCAACACCATAAGAACAGCAATGCCTATGAACCAGAGCTTTCTGGTATTAAACCAATATTCAAACACTGTACTTTCACAGACCTATGCATCCAACTGCATATGTAGCAGAGGATGGACTTGTTGGGCACCAGTGGAAGTAGAAGGCCTTGGTCCTCCCTTGGATTGACTCACAGTTAAAGGAAATGTGAAGGTTCAGTAAGGTGGTTTATAGAAGAAATGGAGAGGATTCAGTTAGGATCTTGTGGGAGGAAACTCTCAAAGGAAATAATATTTTAAAAGTAAGTATAGAAATTTATTCGTTTAAAAAACAAATAAAATTTGTAAAAAATAAAAAAAAATATATACGAAGTAAATGAAAAGAAAACTGCCACCAAAACACAGAGGTTGACTCAGAAATATAATGTGTCACTGTCAGGGAATGGTAGTCAGAGATATAATAGTAGAAAGATTAAGATGGTGAAGTCTCAAATAGAAGCACTTCTCTCTCCCAGATATCAGTGTCAGACACAAACTGCACAATAGATATCTAAAGCATGGATGAATTTACTCTGAGCTATAGACACAATACTTGTCCTTCCTTTCTTCCTTAGGTCTGTTTTCTTCTTTCCAAAAAGAATAAGGCCATGTGCTCTCAGGAAAACAACTGTGCCCTTCCCATCACTTAGCTTTTGGAATAAAGTAATGAATGATATTAACTGACTTCCAGGAACCATAAGAACAGAGAAGTCCAGATGCTTCAGATAGGACCCCAGCTCCTGATTCCCATAGGTGGAAGGCTCAGATCAATGCTATTTTTTCAGCAATACCACACAACACCTACCAAGGAGGCACTTAGCTTTCCAAAGCACACATATTACTTCCTTTTTTTAGACCACGACAGTAAGGCATTTTCCTTCTCCCCATTTCTGATCTTTTCATCCTCTTTGTTCTCAATCCCAAATTGCTGTTTACTCTGAATTAGATGACAATTACTAAACCCTAGAAGTAATGAAGGAACATTTGAAAGGCAGATGCAGTCATGACAACACTTGTGACATCACAGAAGAAGATAAAGCTCACCAGTTTACAAGAGATTTTTTCAGGCAGGGCCTAATAATGATGTCACTGGAAACTGCCATGGTCTACCTGTTGAAATGCTTTCCTTACATTGACCAGATATGAGTGTGCCCATTCCTGGTATGTCTCCTGTGATTCAGTGTAAACGTTTATGTACTCCATCTCTATAAAGCTAGTGACTTCTCTTTGCTTTATTAGTGATTACATGCTCTGAATGGAAAAAGTTAATTAAGGGCTTAAAATTGGTAGAAAAGATCTGGAAGAGACTCTTCTTGATTTAATTTTATTACCAGGTACATTTTGTGAAATACAGTTCAATTTTGTAGGTTTTCTCTGTTTCCCAAAGGCCAGTCTTTTCCCTACAGACTTTCGATTGAATGAATATTGTATTTCACTTTCTTATTGTACCTTCCCAGATATGGGACTTTATAAATATTGCTGAATGTGTACTCAAAAATTCTGTTTTCCAATTCCATTTTCTGTAATGATTTTGGCAACAAATGTGGCCCAGCTTTGAATGAGTATAACAGTGTAAATATTGCTTACCTACTTGAAATAATAAATGCCAAAATCCTTATTTTATCACAAAATTACCAGACATCAGTAAAGCAAATGACAACATGCATTATAGAATTAGGTTCTCGAGTCCCATTTGATATCAGTTCTGCATTATCTAACTTATTGTATTCCCGTGGCCAGACTTGAGGATTGTGGATGTTTTACCATGATTCATTCTTAAGGAATCATAAGATAAAAGAGGAAGAACAGGGAGACAAATGGCTTGAGCTCTAGTGAAATCTCAACTTCAAAATGTTCATAAGAACAGGAGGGAGTCTATTTGTCATTGTCCTTTGTGTATTCTACATTCTTGACTTAGTTGCTCAGAATCCATGTGAAAATTCTCGTTAAAAAAGTAGCGGTAGGAGACACACTAAAAAGTATATATATATATATATACCAAAACTAGATAAGATTGATGAAGCTAAGAATTGCATTCTGCCAGGAACCAGATATTGATATTTCCTTAGAGACACAGGTAAGGCATATTATATGCAGAAGTGAATGAGTTCTTGTGAAAATATAAAAAATAAAAAAGTAAGATTTTTCTTTTACCCTGCTAACTCTGGCCCCGAAAGTGTCTGAAATTCTCTGCTAGATATCTTGGCAGAAACATCTTTCCACTCATCGGCTGCACAGTGTTTCGTGCCACCACACACTTTCCTATACTCAAACCCTCACATAAAAAACACACAACACAATAATCTTTAATCCAGTTGATTAGATATAATTGCCCACTTAAACATACAATGCCAGGTACCATCCATCCCTTAGGAACATTAATAACGGCATGTAAATACACAGAGCAGAATCTTAAATTCACCGACCATGGGTTCTCACTCTGTCATCTTCCTTTTTCTCTTTTTTCCTCTAGTCTCCTCCTCTTCTTTCAAACTTCTCTCCTGCCCATTCTTCCTTCTACTCCCATGATAACTCTCCTTCTATCCTGCTCCTGCCATTCACATATACTTTAAAAATTCAATGGGGAGGTGGTTCTGTGGAGTAACCTGAATTCTGAGTACAGGACTATGCAGCTGACCTTGGGGCAGTGGAATTAGTAGCAAACACAGATAACTTCAGGGCAAACCACAACATAAAACCTTGTAGCAAACCGGTGAACTGAAAACAGATTTCTTGTTGGTCGATTTTGACAAAGGATTAGAAGAGGTGAAGTTGCTTTCAACCCCATAAGAACAACAATGCCAATGAAACAGAGCTTCCTGGTAGTAGACTAATATTCAAAGAATGTACATGAACAGACCTATGGCTCCTAATGCATATGTTGCTGAAGAAGGCCTTGTTGGACAACAATGGAAGGGAAACCCATGGTTCTGCCTAGTTTTGACTCCCAGTTCAAGGGAATGTCCAGGGGCAGTAAGGGAGTTTATAGGAGAAGGGTAAGGGGACCGGTAAGATATCTTATAGTCAGGAAACAGAGAAAGGAAATAATATTTTAAATGTAAATTTAGAAATATCCAACTAAAAAAGCGATAAAATTTGTTATTTTTTTAAAAAATGAAAGAAATAAAAGAAAATAAATCTGCCAGCTAATCACACCTATTGACTCAGAATTTTAAGGGGTCACTGTCAGGGAACAGTTGTCAGAGTAATACTAGTGTAAAGATTGATATGATGAATTCTCATCTAGAAGCACTTCTCCCTCCCAGATATCAGTGCCAGAAACAAACTGCATTATTGGAATACAATGCATGGAGGAGTTTACTCTGTGCTGAGGACACAATACTTGCCTTACGTTTCTTCCTTAGGACCTTTTCCTTCTTGGCAAAAGGATAAAAGCTATGAGGTATCAGGAAAAACTATAGTGTCCTTCCCAACACCTGGCTTTTGGGATAAAGAAATGAATTATATAAACTATCTGACTTCCAAGAAAAATAACAAGCAGGGAAGTCCGGATGCTTCTGAGAGGCTCCCAGCTCCTGATTTCCATATGTTGAAGGCTCAGATCAAGGCTCTTTCTTCAGTGAACCTACTCAACCACTACCCAAGACTCAAGGAGCTTTCCCTTTGACCACGTATTTCTTCTTTTTTATACCAAAACAGAAGGCCAACTTCCTACTCCCCATGTCTGATCACTTCTTCCTCTTTGCTCTCCCACTCAAATGGCTGCTTACAATGCATTAGAGGCCAATTTATAAACCCTAGAGTTACTGAAGGAATATCAGAGAGGCAGTTGCAGTCAGGACAGCAATTGTGACATCACAGAAGAAGGGAGGACTCTCTAGGATACAAGAGACTTTTCAGGGAGACCTAATGATGATGTCACTGAGAACCGCCATGGCCTACCTGCTAAACAGCTTTCCTTACATTGACCTGATCTGTGCCGTGTCCAGGAGTGTCTCCTGTGACACAGTGGAAAACGTTACATACTACATATTTCTAAACTTCTCTTTGCTACATTAGTGGTTACATTCTCTGAATGGACAAAGTTAGTCAGGGGCTTAGCATGCCTAGAAAAGATTTAGGACCATAGAGTGGAGGAGATCCTTCTAGATATATTTTATTCCCAGGTTCATTCCTGTGACATACAGTTCAATATCCCTGGTTTCTCTATTTTCCAAAGAGAGTATTTTGCCTATAGACCTTAATTGAATGAATATTGTATTTCACTTTCTCTTTGTACATTTTGTGATAAGAGATTTATTAATATTCCTGTATGTGTACTCAAAAATGGTTTCCAATTCCATTTTCAGCAAAGCAAAGGACAAAATGACTATAGAATTCAGTTCTCTAGTCCTATTTAATATCGGTACTACACTATCTACCTTCCTGTGTTCCTCTTGCTATACTTAAGTGTCGGATGTTTTACCATGATTCTCTCTGAAGGCCAATAATAAGATGCCGGAGGATTGGCAGAGAGAAGAATGGCTTGAGGATCAGTAAACCTCAACTTCATTAGGTTCATAAGAACACAAGGGAGTGTATTTGGCATTGTCATTTCTGAACTCTACATTCTTGCCCTAGTTGGTCAGAATCCATGTTACCATTCCACCTAACCACATAGCTGTAGGAGCCATCAAAAGTATATATATATATATACATCAGCCACCACAATTAGAGAAGATTGATGTAGCTAAAAAGTTCATTCTGCCAGCAACCGGATATAGATATTTCCTGAGAGACACAGGTAGATCATGTCAATTACAGAAGCGAATGCTAGTGGCAAACCAGTGAAGTGAAACAGACCTTGTGTTGGCAGATTTTGAAAAAGGATTACAGGAGCTGAAGGAGCTTTTAATCCCATAAGAACAACAATGTCAATGAACCTGAGCTTTCTGGTACTAGACCAATATTCTGTGAATGTACACGGACAGAGCTATGGTTCAAAATGCACGTGGCAGAAGATGGCCTTGTTCATCACGAATGGAACCAGAAGCTATTGTTCCTCTCTAGGTTTGTATCCCAGTTCAAGGGAATGTGAAGGTGCAGTCAGGGGTGTTAGAGAAGAAGGGGAAGTATGCGGGTAAGAATCTTATTTTCAGGAAAAAGGTAAACGAAATAAAATTAAATGTAAATATAGAAACATCAAGTTAAAAAAGAATAAAAATTGCTAAAACATAAAAAATGAAAGAAATAAAAAAAGAGACAACTGACAGCTAATAATACCTATTGACTCATAAAAGTAAAGTGGTAGTCAGTGGAAATATTAGTAGAAATACTGAGATGATGAAGTCTCAACTAATAGCACTGCAGCTTCCCAGACTGCACTATACATATCCAAAACATGGAGGAGTTTACTCTGAGCTAGGGACACAATACCTGTCTACCTGTCTCTCCCTTTTTCCTTAGGACCTTTTTCTTCTTCTCAAAAAGATTAAAGTCCATGAGCTCTCAGGAAAACAACTGTGCCCTTCACAACACTTGGCTTTCTCAATAAGAAATTAATGATATAAACTTCCTGATTTCCAGGAACCATAAGAACAGGGAAGTCCAGATGCGTCTGAGAGGCTCCCTGCTCCTGATTACCAGAGATGGAAAGCTCAGATCAAGGATATCTCTTTAGCAATGTCACTAAATTCCTACCAAGTACTCACTGAGATATACCAAGGACAACATATTTCTTTTTTTTTTTTATACCAAGACAGAAAGCCAGCTTCCTTCGAGCTCCCCATATCTGATCTTTTCATCCTCTCTGTTCTCCCCACCAAATGGCTGTTTACTCTGAATTAGAGGGCAATTAGTAAACCCTAGAGGTACTGAAAGAGTATCTGAGAGGCAGTTGCAGACACGACAACACTTGTGACTTCACAGAAGAAGATAGGGATCTCCAGGTTACATGATGTTTTTCAGGCAGTGCCTAATGATGATGTCTCTGAGAACTGCCATGTCCTACCTGCTGAACAGCTTTCCTTACATTGACCAGATTCGAGAGTGCCTTTTCCAGGTGTGTCTCCTGTGACACAGGGAAACCTCTATTTTCTCCATCTCTCTAAAGCTGGAGACTTCTTTTTCCTTCATTAGTGGTTTCTTGCTCAGAATGGAGAAAGTTAGTCAGGCATGTGGTCTGTGGAGAAAAGATCTAGGAACATGGGGTGGAGGAGTTTATTCTGGATAATAATTCCATTCCCAGGTCCATTCCTGTGACATACACTTCAATTTCCTAGGTATTCTCTGTTCCTGAAAGGCCAATATTTTCCCAAAGGCCTTTAATTGATTTAATATTGTACTTCATTTTTGTATTGTATGTTTTTATAGGAGACTTTATTTGTATATATTTCGGAACATATAGTCAAAAATTCTGTTTTGTAATCCTTTATTTGCAATGAATTAGCAACAAGGCATGACCAGCTGTAGAGTGATTATAACGGTGTAAATGCTGTGTATATACTTATATTGATAAAGTCCCAAATAAATATTTTATTCAAAAATTATGAGACATCAGAAAAGCAAAGGACATCATGGACTGTAGAATTTGGATGTCTAGTCCCATTTGATAACAGTTTTATAATATCTACCTTCCTGTGTTCCCATGGCCAGACTTAAGGGTTATAGAGATTATACCATGATTCTTTCCAGTCCAAACACAAGACTCAGGAGGAGGAGCAGGAAGAGGAATGTCTTGATTTCCAGAGAAACCTCAATTTCATAATAACAGGTTCATAATAACAGGAGGGATTCTGATTGGCATTGGCCTTTGCTGATTCTACATTCTTGACCTAGTTGCTCAGAATCAATCCTAAAATTCCACCTAATCAAATAGCTGTAGGAGCCAACAAATATATACTTACACACACACACACACACACACACACACACACACACACACACACATATATATATATGAAGATTCCACTCTTCTTCTGTGAAGTCACAAATGTTGTCGTGTCTGCAACTGCCTCTCAGATATACTTTCAGTACCTCTAGGGTGTACTAATTGGCCTCTAATTCAGAGTAAACAGAGTAAACAGTTGGTAGGGAGAACAGAGAGGATGAAAAGATCAGATATGGGGAGCTCGAAGGAAGCTGGCCTTCTCTCTTGGTATAAAAAAAAAAGAAATATGTTTGTCCTTGGTATATCTCAGTGAGTACTTGGTAGGGATTTAGTGGGATTGCTAAAGAGATAGCCTTGATCTGAGCTTTCCATCTATGGTAATCAGGAGCAGGGAGCCTCTCAGACGCATCTGTACTTCCCTGTTCTTATGGTTCCTGGAAAACAGAGAGTTTATATCATTAATTTCATATATATATATATATATATATATATATATATATATATATATATATATAGAGAGAGAGAGAGAGAGAGAGAGAGAGAGAGAGAGAGGGATAGGGATAGAGATAGAGATAGATAGATAGATAGATAGATAGATAGATAGATAGATAGATCGACCTGCCACAAAACTACATGAGATTGAGGACGCTAAGAACTGCATGCTGACAGGAAACGATATAGATCTTTCTTGAAAGACCCAGGTAGAGCATGCCAATTACAGAATAGAAGGTTATTGGCAAACCAGTGGAATGCAAAGTAACCTCTCGTTAGTAAATTTGGAGAAAGAATTACCAGGATTGAATGGGCTTTCAAGACCATAGGAACTACAATGCCAATGACCCATAGCTTTCTGGTACTAAACCAATATTCAGAGACTGTACATAGACAGAAATATGGCTGCAACAGCATATGTAGCAGAGAATGGTCTTGTTGGACAACAATGTGAGGAGAAACTATTAGGTCTACCAAAGATGGAACCGCCAGTGTAGGGGAATGTCAGGGCATGCTGGGAAAGGGAAGGTTGGTGAGGGTTAACACGTATATAGAAGAACTGGTGGGGGAAGGTATAGGAGTATTATGATTGGATAACTGGGAAAATGAATAATATTTGAAATGTAAACAAAAATATCCAATTTTTATAACAGGAAAAATAAAAGTTTAACAAGCTGAACAGCCAAAGGGTGGAATCTCAATCCCACTTGAGAGGCAGAAGAAATGAACCACAGGAGGGAAGAATGAGGGACCTGGGTGAGAAAGGAGACAGTAAGGGAAAGAGGGGAACATGGTTAGGTATTGCTGGGGAGTAGGAGTGAAGCCCTGAATTCCAGCAGAATGAACGGAAACAGGCAACCTCAGGAGCTAAAAGGTTGGAGGTGGGGGGTGGCTCTAGAATATTCCAGAGACCTGAGAGCTAAGCGACTATCAGGACTTAGAGAAATGTCCGGGAGTGAGTAGAGGGAACATGTAGAGACTACCTCCATGAGGAAGAGAGAGCATCAAGTGAGGGATAAGTTTGCCATCCACAAATCAAAATTCTGACCCATATTTGTTGCTGTCTGAAAGAACTTCATGGACAAAACCAAAGAAGAGCCTGAGTAAAAGGAATTCCAGTGACGTGCCACATCTAGGAACCAGATTAAGTAGAGGCCCCCATGACCAAACACTATTACTCATGCTTTGTCATGTTCACAAAATGGACATGACATGACTGCCTTCTGAAAGACCCAACAAGCAGCTAAAACAGTCAGATGCAGACAATTACACTCAGCCAGTGAACAGAAGCTGTTAAGCCCTGTGGTCAAACTAGGGAAAAGCTGGAGAAAGCTGAGTAGGGGAGCAACCCTGCAGGAGGACCAGCAGTGTTAACTAACCTAGCCCCCAGTTTTTTTTTCAGACACTGTGTCATCAATGCAGAATCATGCACCAGCTAATATGAGGCCTGTAAGACTGAAGTACTGGTTCTGGACACAACAAGAGAAGATGCACTTAAATATCAGGAGATTAGAGTCCCCAGGAAGTGGAGAGGTCTGGTAGACTGGTGGTGGAGTGGAGACAGCTTCATTCAGATGGGCATGTGGATAGTAGGTATGGGATGTAGAACAGAGTATGGGCTTTGAGAGGAATGAAATCCTGACTCTAAAATTATATTAAAATTATTAAAGAGAAAATGTAAACTATAATAAACACTTTCTTCCCCAACTTCCTTTTTTTTCCTCCTTGGTCATGGTATTTCATAAAAGTAATGGAAACTCTGTCTAAGACACAGTATTATGGACAAAAGTGTACAAATGCTATTTAGAAAAGGATAACATCTCTGTGGAGTTAAGTTCCATAATCTGATTCAAACTTCCTTTTTCAGAGGTAGCATCCAACAGGGAATTTCTAAGACTAAGATTATCATGACATAGTGAACACTTTTTAACCCAACTGTTACAGGATCTTTGATATCCAGAAAGAAATCAAGAGACTGGGAATATTAAAATGAGGGAATCTTGTTTAAACATTCTTGGAAGAAATTAAAGTCATATCTATTAGATTATAACAAAGTGGGTGATGCTTCCAATTGCTGCCTGCTACCCAACACAATCCATATTCTCTTTTATTACTACCAAAGTAATAATAGATTAATTAATAAGACTCTATGTCAACAGAGAAAGTTTGAATTTAATGTGAACTTAACTACAAAGATATTACTGTTTGTATGGGAGTATTTTGTTTACCACATTTATTATAAAAATATTTTGTGTAAGAATGTCAATTGTAATTGCTGGGAAAAGTTCTTACAGCTTGCAGTAATGATTTTCTTTTAATGAAATTTTCTGTAGCAGTGAATTCCATTTGTTTATATCCTGGTTTCTTCTACATCTACTAATGGAAATGACAATACTTAGATTAATTCTGAAACACCTGGAAAAATTTCACTTACCAAAGGAAATGATTATTGTAGAACTGCAGCAATTATCTTTCTCACTATTGATGGACTTTCTTCATGTACATTGGTATTGGCTTTTGGAAAAAGAAAGAATAATTCATTTTTGAATGTCACAAGTTAGCAAAAGTACTTTAGAAAAAAGTCATTCTACTCTTATTAAAGGAGATATTTATCTAATGCAAAATAAGTTTTAAAAGAATTTAAAAGATAGCTTTTGGGTTCTTTTTAACTGTCCTAAAGAAGTAAAATGCAGTTTGTTCATTTTGCTTTTTAATGTATCAAGGAGTACTAATATAAGGTTATAATTCTGTGACATAGAAATATTGCATACACAATAGTCATCCCATCAAATTACTCTTTTGAATTTAGATTTTGCATTCCCTTCCAATAAAGAATAAGTATCTTATATTTTGTGGCATTTTAGCAATTGGGTATTATCATTTTCTCAAATAACCTGCTTTTACATTTTTATCTCAAATTATCTATAAACAAATTGTGCAAAAATATATGTACTACAGAGTTTCCTTTATGCATGTACTTAATATCAAAATATATCCTTTAAACTTTAGCTATTGTTGCAATTCCATTCACCATGACACATCAGATTTATTCTGGCTCTACATGTTTGACAAATACACCCACACACATATGGTTGTGGCTATCGCAGAACAGACAAAAAATTTGGCAACTTAGAAGGTTGTAATAAATATCAGTCAATTAGAATATAAGTGGTAAGACAAGTAGAAAATTAATGCAGGCTAGCTGGAAAACAGTTCTGACCAAACAAAACTTCACACTTGTGAGCTTTAAATATTAAATAAAATATGTTGTATGGCAATATGATCCCATTCTAAAATCATCATCCTTATGTCCTTTTAGAAGGTCTAAATTATTTACAGTATTCTTTTGAATGTATAAGGGCATTTTATATTTTATAGTGAGTGTTTTCTCAGGCCCACTTGTCTCTTTACAATCTTATTTGCTTTATGATTAGGTAATGGAGAGCCAGGATTCCATCCCAGACAGTAAGACTTTAGATGCTGTAATCCACCATTATACAACAGCACTTTTAACAATTTTTTAAATGAATTCATCTCCTAATATTATTCTAAGTGTGAAAGTCATATACACAAACTGTATGGCTTCATGTAAGGAATTATATTCTTAGAATTTCATTCAATCAATTAATGCTTCTACATTTTCACAATTTAATAGGATGTGTGTATGTGACTGAAAATACATGGAAGATACCTGTATCCCAACACTAACCCAATACTCTCTATTGCTGTCTTATCCAAAAAAAAATCTTTCTGAGAGTGGTTTAATCTATGTTGGAAGATATGCCAATGATTCTTTAACCAATAAAACCAGCTGTCTCTTTTTCTTTCCAATGATTCTGTGTGTTCATAAAAGAAGATGGAACTATTATTTCAATTACTTTTCTTTAAAAACATGAAATACTACAATCTGCTGGCCCTTACCTTTCATAAATAACAAAGATTCTTGAATCTTTTAACTGAAACCATCATCTAGAAGCTCTCTCATTCCTTTGATGTAAGCCTCCTGTTCCTTTCTCACTCATTTCCTTCTTTTTTAATTGGATATTTTATGTATTTACATTTCAAATGTTATACAATTTCCTGGTTCCCCTCTCTCCCATCCACCCTCGCCATGCTTCTTTGAGTTTGCTACCAATCCTGCCTGCCCACTCACACCTCAACACTCTGGCATCCTCTACACTTGGGAAAACAGACTTCATAGGACCAAGGCCTTTCATCCTATTGATGCCATACAATGCCATCCTCTTCTATATATGAGGCTGAAGCCATGGATGACTCCATGTGTACTCTTTGATTGGTATTTAGTCCCTCACTTCCTTCCTCATTCACTGGACAACAGCTTATTATGATTCAATGCTGTCAGTACTGTCCTTGCAGCAGGAAAACAATGGTCAGTGAGCCTAGACCTCAGGAAGCTGAATGTTCACACAAATGCATGAACACATTTAACCAGAGCTTGGGTCCCACTGAATAAAAAAACATGAAATTTATTTTCCATATATTGTGCAATGAACACTTGCCATGGCATTCAATGCTGTTTCAAAATACTATTGCCAATATCACTTATTTTAGATTGTTTATTTAGTGTTGAACATTGATTGCCTTAGTCAAAGTTTGTCCAGTCAGATCTTTAAACATACTCTTAGTTGGTTCTTTATTTGTTTTTGTTTTCTTTGGTTTGGTTTGGTATCAAAATATATGTAGCACAAAACTTACCACTTTACCATTTTTGGTATAGTGCTCAGCATCTCTGGTGTGTGTCTCTCACTACCTCTCTGACCCAGATCTCTTTTAATTCATGAAGGTGAGATGCCATGCATTTTAAACATAGTAACCATCTTCCTTCTCCCTCCCCTCAGACCCCAAACCTCCTTCTTCTAACCACTGTTGATAAAAATTTATATTCACTGATATATACAGGACCAGAAAATACCTGTCTTTTTGCAGTTAACTTGGCATTCTCAGGGTCCTTCCATGCAGCATACGTCAAACGCCTGAGTGACATTACACTCAAAGGACAGACCACAGCTGTTAAATTTTCAAATTAAAACTTTATTTTTTCCAAATATCAACATTTGATGATGACTCTTAAAATCTTTAACATCCTTTGTAGCCCTCCTCCCACTCAAAGTAAAAAAAAAGAATGGGGGAATTGGATGTAGTGGTGGTGGACCTGTTTAAAAAGGTTCATTGGAGAAACTCCCATCTGTTTTGTCTGGAAAGAAGAATTTCATTACACAGGTTAGCAGAGGCAGCTTCTTCCATTAGCAAACATTTCATGAATAAACTAGTAGTTCAATTTTGTGGAACTGTCATAAAAAACAGGAAACAGCAGCAGTAGCACAACCTAGCAGAAACAGCCAGGCTTTTGTAAGTAGCATAGACAGGGAGAAGTTTTATGCTGTGCCCATGTCAGGGATTTGAAGATCAGCAGAGACTCAAGATGCACAAACATTGTGGCTGCTGCTTTATTTGTTTACCATAGTCTGTGTAGCCAACTTTCCCTTGGAAAAATATAAGATGTTTGAAACGTTTGCTGCTGCTACAAATACATAACTGTATCTGAGTAATCCTGTACATCATTTTCTCCTCAGATGGATAGAGATTATTTCAATTATTTATAGCTATTGAAGCTAATGTTGAAATGGGTAATCCAATGTATGATCAGATTAGAAAAATTAAGACAGTGTAGATACTTTGACCATGTTTCCAATATAAAAAGTTTAAAAACACTTACAACTTACAAGCTGTAATGATACTACAAACGCTTAAAACCACCTCAATAGCACTTACTTATTCTTACTCTTTTATGAAATAAAATACAGTTACTTAACAAAAGGTGACAACAAGGTCCTTTGAATATGTAAGCCTGATGCTTCCTTTGGTTAAGATGATAATTATCAAAACTAAGATTTCAAGCAAATTTACAAAATAATGTGTGTAAGACATGGAGCTCATCTGTTACTTTTCCTCTTCTGTTTGGCCAAAAGCCCATGCCATGTAGTTGTAGGGATAAGTAAATTTTATATTTTAGAACCTCAACCTAACTATACATGTTTTTTCAAGTATCTACTAGAAGCGTTACATACATTCATTTTTTTCACCTTCCATCTATAAAATGTCATTCCAAACAATTATCTCAGGGTGGTGGGAAGTTGTGGTAGAAGTTTTAATTTTTTTCTAGTTCTATGTTTGTTTGTTTGTTTTTTTTCTTATGGAGCTGAGAACCAAACCCAGGGCCTTGGGCTTGATAGGCAAGCACTCTACCACTGAGCTAAATCCACACCCCTCTAGTTCTATGTTAACTGTAAAGATATAGAATGGAATATGAGATTGGAAGAACAATTTGTAATTGTATCTTATTAATATAGTTCCCTTAGATTTTATTTTCTTTTATAGTTTACTAACAAAATAGTTACAATTTATTGAACTTGGTGACGCAAGGCAGCAAGTATAATACATTTTTAAAAATGACTTGGAGCAATATATTATGTGAATTTGAATTTTTACTCCATTACTATCTTATTTTAAGGAGGACTTTTTCAAACTGTTGTTTCTTGTATTTAAAAAAGAAGTGTGCTGATGACTAAATGAATTTTTAGAGGAGCAAAATGATATTATAGGAATAAAATAATTTGTGCAGATTATGTACTTAATAAATAAAGATATTTGATTATATCCTAATTAGATTGTGAAGCCATTAAAGGAAAGCAGAAACTACAAATTTATTTTTATAAGTCTATTCTCTAGATATGTACTGGAAACATAATAAGAAATCACTTAATTTTGGAGTAATTTTATGAGTGAGTTAGAGAATCAAAGGACATCATATCAATCCCCAAGTACATAGAAGTCAGATCGCTAAAACAATCATCATATTATACAAGCAAAAATGACTACTCAGAACCATTTAGCAAAAACATCATTTTTCCCCTCTGGCTAAAACATATACGTCATGCCTAGGCACATTCTTTTAAAATCAAGGTTTTTACTTTGAAAAAGCATCTATGTATGTATGTATATGTGTATATATGTCTATTCATGTATGTGTACATAAGGACATATGTATATATCTTTATACATGTGTGGATGTGTATATGCATATATATGTGTATGTGGACACAATTAAACATATGTGTGTGTGTGTGTATATATATATATATTTGTTTGTATGTGTATATGTACATGTATATACATATAAATTTGTAACATATAAATACACTCTATTTTCTAATTTTATGAAACGTTTTTGCTAAATACATTAGTACTCAAGAATGTTAAAACATGCTTCATACATTTTCATTCATTTTAAAATCACAGTTCAGAAAATAGATTTAATGTAGGTAGTTAATTATTATACTATCAAATTTGCTCATCTATTTCATAAAAACACAAAGATTTAATTTAGTAATGTCACTGTATATATGTTTTTGCATGTGATATATCTTACTAGTTTGTCCAGCATGTGATATAATTTCAGGATACTAGGCCTACGTAAGGTAGAAAATATATAAAATGGATTGCTATATGTGATAGATTAGAGCGATAGATAGATAGATAGATAGATAGAACTTCATACATACATTCATATATACATACATACATATATACATACATACATAGTGACAAAGGTGAAAGATCACAGATGAAAAGTAAACAACACATACTCAGAATCATCGATAATGAAATAACTAGTATTAAAATGTGAAAATATATTCTTATATGAAACAAATTTTTAAATGTGAATTATGTTCATATTTTAATACCTAAAGGAAGATTTATCAGTCATAATCTTTAAAATAAAATGTCTATTTGAAAGTTCCTCTAAGGTAATTAAGAAATATTAATACTTAACTTCCTTTACATTAATCTGTCAAATTCTCCCATCATCTTGTCTTTGTTACTTAAATGCAAAACATCATACTGTGTCACCAAGTTCAAATCTTCAGTTACTTTCTACCCTGCTCTGCATTCTACCTCAAATGCTATCACAATGTTTTAGTCTCTAACAAATCCTCATGTGCTCTCATGAAAATTAATCACGATCCATCATTTTTTATCTTTACTAAGATTGTTCTCATACAGATAACTATTATTTCTCTGTCACCAATGTGATCACTATCCCCTTCGATGTTTTCAGTACCATTTTCAACATCAACCATTTTATAGTTGCTCTTTATTTGAGAAAATAAAATGATCTATTTTTCCCCTAATATATTATGTACCAAGAGTTTTTCCATTGAAACTTTAGACAAGAAAAACAAATTTGGTACAAAGTGTTAGTTCTAGTCAGACCTAAAACAGAAACCTGGCTAAGTGACAGGAATCATAGGAAGAACACTTCAGAAAGAGAAAGCAGAGTTGTAGAAGAAGACCTCCTGCAGGGAAGTGATTCATGCAATTGTAAACAGAAAGTGTAAAAGACCTGAACTTTCATATTGACTGAAAGTTGATGAAGAATATTCACAAGTGATTCTGAGTGGTTTACATAAGCAGGTTTATTTACAAATCCATGGTAAATACTAGAAAAATGGCATCAAATTGTTCAAGAGCAGAAAAGGAAATAAGTTAAAAGTTGGTATAGGTTTCAATATGGATGTTGGTAATTTGAACATGCTGAAGATTATTGAATGATTTAATGGGATGAATGCCTCAGGAACATTAACAATATTGCATGATTCTAGAGCAAAATTACACAGAGTGAGAACACTAACAATAACCTGTGACAAAAATCTGTTCAGGTATGGCAAATTCTTTAATATATTTTTTTTAAAAACATTCATTTAATTAAATAAAGTTCAATAAGGAACTAAAGATAAACCTTTTCATCTTTGGCATATCCAATCTCTAAACAGATAGGAGTAACTAAACAGATAGGTATTGTTGATGAAACTTTTTCCAGGATTTGTCTACTCCAGGTATTATTAATTTCAAATAATTGGCAGAGCAGTGAATCGTATTTTTGGCCTTGATTAATAAGGTCCAATTATCTCCTCAGAAGGACGTCCATTAAAAGCAATCTAAAATAACTTAGTTTCCTTTAAATATTAAAAACCTGAAATATTGAGCTTTCTTATCATTTTCACAGTATAGGATACCATATGTAATTACTTCATTTATACATATCAATATCAGTCACTCTACCTTTCTGATTTTGACACATGCCAAGCTTAACAAAGAGGAGACTGTACATTTCTCAACAGTCCTTACATTTCTCCCATTGTCCACTGCATCTGGGCCAAATTTCAATCAATGAAATTAATATTTTAAGTAAATGATAATGGGATGCAAATGTAGATTTTGATATTTCATACAATAAAACAAATCAAAAGAACCAATAAATAAATAGTTACAAAATTTTATTTTCTATGAAGACAATAGGTTAATAATACCTTTATAATAACCACCCTACTTCATATTGGGCGCATGCTGGAATATGTGTAACAATATTTGCAAAAAGAATTAGTAACTTTTCTGTATCTTTTTTAAAAACAATTGGACATAGTGAATAAAGAAGTGTCTTGCTCAGATAGGAGCTAGAAATAATTCAAAAACTTTTTAAAATGATTCTGAAAGATAGTTCTAGAATATTTGAGTTCAATTCTTAGGCTCCATATAACTAATTAATATAGTGGTGAGCACTTGTATTCCATGTGCATATACAATATTAATTTTCATAGGAAATAAATGTCTTAAAATCTCAAAAGCCATATTTATTGAACAGTAAGATTTTAGAACTGTAAACTTAAACTTTTTCCATTTTTATTAAATTAGATATATTATTTACATTTCAAATGTTATTTCCTTTCTGAGATTCCTGTCCATCAGCCCTAAATTCTATAATGGTTGTATCATCCACACCCATTCCCCTTCCTTAAAGCACCCCTCTGTACTTTACTTCACGAAGTGTCCAACGTTAGTAGGACCAAGGGCCTCCCTTTCCAATGGTGCCCCAATAAGTCTATTCACTGCAGCATATGCAGTTGGAGCCCTGGGTCAGTCCATGTTAGTCTTTGGGTAGTGGTTTAGTATGTGGAAGCTCTGGTTGATTGGCAGTTTTTTCTTATGTGGTTGCAAGCTCCTTCAGCTCCTTCAGTCCTTTCCTTAATTCCTGCAAAGGGGTCCCATTCTTAGTTCAGTGATATGAGGGTGGGATTCTCCTCTGTGTTTCACATGTTCTGGCTGCGTATCTCAGGAGGGATCTATATCCAGCTATTGTCAGCATGCACTTCTTAGCTTCATCCATCTTATCATGTTTTGGTACATACATACATACATACATACATACATACATACATACATACACACACACATACACACACACATACACACACACGCATATATATACACACATATATATACATATATATATGGCAACATATATATATATGGCAGACTCTGAATGGCCATTCCTTCAGTCTCCAAAAACATTGCCTCCCTAACCCTCTTACGGATATTTTAGTTCCTCTTTTAAGGAAGGATTGAAGCATCTGCATTTTGGTCCTCCTTCTTGAGTTTCATGTGGTTTTGCATTGTATCTTAGGTAATTTGGGCTAATATCTACCTATCAATGAGTGTGTACTATGTTTGTCCACCCATTTGCCTATGAATTTTTTTTCACTGACTTTGGGTTTAACTTACTTGTGGAGTACACACCTGGTATCTTGGATAAATCCAGCATGCCACACACAGCACAGTGTGAGTCAATGATTTGTAGTGTGTGTGTGTGTGTGTGTGTGTGTGTGTGTGTGTGTGTGTTTAGGTCACTTCACAGTAACTTGTGCTACATTTTTGAGAAGCACACTTGTTCAAAGATAGCATGAATCTCTTTGTTTTGCATGCCTCTTTTATATATCTAATCACTACAAATTGTACCATTTACTTATACCTCTGGGGTACAGACTAAATTCATAATATCCACCATTAACCTCTCCTTAGGGATTCAGAGCTGAATGATAAATATTTTTTGGAGTATTTAGATTCAAACTTTGTCCGAATTCTCATCAAGTATTTATTGTTCTGTAAATGCAAATCCAGCTGCTATTTTGGACATTTGAGATTCATGCCCAGACTTCATCAATTAAATGCACTCCCTTCATTCTTGGCAAGTTCAGGATATGCTTCCTGAATGTCATGTTCGCTGTGACTACCTAGTTATACAGTAATGTGATGCACAAGTGAGTTCTAATATAGTTTTCTTAATACTCAATGCTTCTGATTAGAATCTGTTAATTGGGGAATCAATCTCTTTGTGCTAAATATAGGTTTCAAACTGCCTCTGGATTATTTTAGAATAGCATCTTGCATATATGCATGTGCTTTTCAGGTTGTTTTTAATTATATATTAACAGTCCACAACAATAACATCAGATTATTGTAAGTTTCCAGGTGAAGTGATTTCTTGTCCCTCCTGGATGAGAATTGTGTGGGGATACTTAGATCAAACTGTGTAGTCCTAAGGAAATCTTCTTTATATATTATCATCTAGGGATGGTGTAATATCTACAACCTATGATACACAGCCATTGATACACAGTCCTTGACCCGTGTAAAAGAAAAATAGTAACAGAAGTCTGATCCTGTAATATTTTGACTACTACAAGATTCCATTATCTACAATATGTCTATGCATGCTTATTCAAGCCCAACTGATCCGTGGGGAGACAAATCTGGATAAAAATATCAACTACTACTCAGATGTCTTCTATGTATACAGTCTCAGGTACAGACACTTCAGTTCAGGTGTGGAGCTGCAGAATACTCATCTGGTCAATGGAAGGAAAGCTGTTTAGCAGGTAAGCCTTGGCATTTCTCAGTGACATCAGTGGCATCATCATTATGCCTCCCTGAACAATCTCTTGCATCCTGGAGAGACCTAGCTTCGTCTGTGTTGTCACAAGTGTTGTCCTGACTGCAACTGCCTCTTAGATATTTTTTCAGTACCTGTAGGCTTTACTAATTGGACTCTAAATCATTGTAAACAGTCATTTGGGAGGAAGAACACAGAGGATGAAGTGATCAGACATGGGGAATAGGAAGCTGGCCTTCTGTCTTTGTATAAAAAGGAAGTAATACATGGTTAATGGGAAAGATCCTTGAGTCTTGGGTAGGGGTAGGGTAGGTTCAGTGAGGAGATAGCCTTGAATTGAACCTTCCACATATGGGAATCAGGAGCTGGGAGCCTCTCAGAAACATCTGTACTTCCCTTCTTGTTATTTTTCTTGGAAGTCAGTTTATATAATTCATTTCTTTATCCCAAAAGCAAGGTTTTGGGAAGGACACTATAGTTTTTTCTGACAACTCATAACTTTTATCCTTTTGCAAAGAAGGAAAAGGTCCTAAAGAAAAAAGTTAATGCAAGTATTGTTTCCTCAGCACACGGTAAACTCCTATATGCATTGGATTCTAATAATGATGTTTGTGTCTGGCACTGACATCTGGGAGGGAGTAGGGCTTCTAGATGAGACTTCATCATATCTGTCTTTACACTAGTATTACTCTAACTACCAATCCCTGACAGTGACCCATTAAAATTCTGAGTCAATAAGTGTGATTAGCTGGCATATCTTTTCTTTTATTTCTTCCATTTTTTTTAATTTTTGACAAATGTTATCGCTTTTTTAATTGGATATTTCTAAATTTACATTTAAAATATTATGTACATTCACAGTTTACTGACTATAAGATTCCTTACGGGTTCCCTTACCCTTCTCCTATAACCCTCCTTACTGTCCCTGCACATTCACTTGAACTGGGAGTCAAACCTAGGCAGGAACACAGGTTCACCCTCCATTGTTGCCCAACAAGGCCATCCTCTGCAAGACATGCAGTTGGAGCCATAGGTTTGTTCATGTACATTGTTTAAATATTGGTCTACTACCAGAAAGATCTGTTTCATTGGCATTGTGGTTCTTATGGGGTTGAAAGCTACTTCACCTCTTCTAATCCTTTCTCAAAATCTACCAACAAGAGGTCCGTTTTCAGTTCACTGCTTTGACACTAGGGTTCATGTTGTGGCTTGTCCTGAAGTTATCTGTGTTTGATGTTAATTCCCCGGCCCAAAGGTCAGGTGCATAGTCCTGTACTCAGAACTCAAGTGACTTCACAAGAACCACCTCCCTATTGAATTTGTAAAGTATAGGTGAGTGGCAGGAACAGGATAGAAGGAGGGTTATCATGGGACGAGAAGAAAGGATGGGTGAGAGAGATGTTTGAAGGAAGAGGAGGAGAGTAGAGGAAAAAGGAGAGATAGGAAGAAGAGATGGTGAGAAGCCATAGTAGGTGAATTTAAGATTTTGCTCTTTGTATTTACAAGTTGTTATTAATGTTCCTAAGAGATGGATGGTCAAGTGCTTTGTATATTTAGGTGGGCAATTATATATTATCCATTGGATCAAAATTATTGTGTTGTGTGTTCTTCTATGTAAGGGTATGAGTATAGGAAAGTGTGTGGTGGCAAGGGACACTGTGCTGACAGGGAGTAGGGATGTGTTTTCACCAAGATATCTACCAGATATATTGGGACACTCTGGTGCTAGTGATAGCAGGGTAAAAGACAATTTTTTTTCTTTTTTCTTTTTATAACAGATTGCAATCCAAGGTGATGGGAAAGAATCCACTAGTAATCATAAAAGTTGAGAGAACCTTTTTATTTTCTAAATAAGAGGACACCGGTGCCATATTATATCTTGATAACTTAAGGGCAGGAAATCAAACAAAGAAATGGGGAAGCATCCTGGGCTGACAGGCTGTTCGTCCCCTGCTGTGGGATAAGTAGTGGCAGCTCAGAGAGTTAAGAGATTAATGCTGCTTTTTAAAGAAAGTTGTTTAGAAAGTCTTTCAGGATACTCATTCTTTTTACCATGGGCTCCACTGGAATTTGTGGTGGAAATCCTAGTTACACAAGATACTTCTTTTTTTTTTCAGGTATTATTAAAAAGTGATTAAGTGTGTTGTTAGAATGAAGAGAGTAGAGAGATTACCAGATTCAGGTGGGGATTTTCAACTACTGTTCAGATCTTAGGGAAAAATTAGTCACTTCCAAGTAGAGAGTTGTGATGAAATTTCTGTAACACCGGGGAGAGTGAACGCAGACATATATTGTAGAAGTTATTAAAGGTAAAGAAAAATCTATGGCTTCGGGTAGAGAGCTTAACAGATAGAAATATTTTGGGCAAAAGTCCTGGTTTGATGTTTTGTTTATTGACATTAGAATTGATAGGAGGTATTGGTTAGTTTTATGAATTACCCGAGTATATGGCTCATTGATGATGGCTAGCGACGGTTTGTAGTTACTTTTGATATTTACCAAATTAGGAAGCTCAAATTCTAATAACGTGGGCTCCACGGGAACTTTGGGTTAATTTCCTGATATCTCCGAGTACAGAATGATATCAGGCTCATTGTTTACATAAATTCCTTTTTAAAAAATTGTTTAATCTTCATGACGGGTGTGACTTTGAGTTTTATGCTTACATTATTACTCTGGGAGAGAATGCAAGATACAAGCTTTTCTGGTTTCAAACTAAGAAACAGAGTATTTTGGGAGAAAGATTTTGTCCTTGTGTTTGTAAAAATTGTGATTATTCTCTGGAAACCTCACAGAGTCATACTGATCAGATTTGATAGTGCTAGACGGCCTGAAAAATATATTCATGAGAATCAAACAAAAGATATCTCGATTCTAAACCTTTGTCTTGAGAGTTGTATTTTGCAGAGTGTACCTACTTGGAACCCTGGTCTCAGTGACTTTCAGCTGGGTCCACTCAGGACATATCGGCTATCGCATTTGCTTCATTCTTTTTACCCCCTACCCCTAAGGATATCTCAACACCCATGTACACCTTGAAGAAGTTATGCAGGAGTCGTTGTCTCAATTCCCTGGAATTTGTGGGTTGGGGCTGTAAGTGGTTATTCTACAGTTGTTTTTATAAAGAATTGAAAATTGGTTGAAATTTAGCAGGGAAGAATAAGATAGATTGAGTTATACAGTCATAATCGCATTTGGTAACTAAGCTTAGTCTTATCTTTGTTTGGGTATAGAATTTATTTGACAAAAAAATTAAAAGTACAAGAGCCAGTCCTAATATTGTTTTCATTACAAACTTCTGAGTTGATTACACCTGTGAGTTAAGATTCAAATAGCAAAGTCATGGCTCTGACTTTGTAAGAGTACTATCAAGACAAAACTAAGATATAAAGACAACAGTCCAGATTATCTTAGATAGAGAGATCCTTTTCAAAAATATCAGAAATCTACAATATTTGAGATTTAAAGTTATTACTTATCTTTTGTTGTGTCATATCTGCCCATAACTGTTCCCCTTCGTCAGATTTAATGAAGAATTAGAACATCTATACTTCCAGGAGAGGCAATACTTTGTGGCTAGGCAGTCACTGGGAAAAAATGCCTGTTTCATCTGCAGATTAATACTATCCAGAAAAGACAAATTATGCAGAGGATTTGACTGATAAACCCTGCCAATACAGGGTAATCAGCCCTTCCAAGTCTGCATTTAAAGAGGCTGTCAGTTGATCTTGGGCAGGAAGGCTAAAGACTTATGGTCACATGTTGCTAACAGGGGACTGTGCTAGTGGAGATTTGTCTCTACAACCTCTCAGTTCTAGAAGTCCTCTTAAGCTTCCTATGTGTAGAGATATTTATTCATTCTCAGATTTCTGACGGGGTTGGAGACTGATTATAGTCTCATTGCTTCTTAGGCTGTATAACTCTGAATATACATATTTTATTGGATAGTTATCAGATAGTATAGAAGCTAGCCAAGACATAATATAGATTTTAAGTCTTTCTGAAGGTGGAAGGAAGAACTAAATGTTCTTTCTAACTGACATAGTAATGGCCAGGGTGTTCAGTATATCATATGCTTTATAAACTGTAGAACGGTAATAATCTTACTCAATTGATATATAAATGAAAAGGCTGTTTAACTGGACAATAAGGGGAAACGTTTTTTACAATGAAGTTATCTGTATTTTGATGCTAATCTACTGCTCCAAGGACAGCTGCCTAGTCCTGTACTCAGAACTCAAGTGATTCACCAGAACCACTTCCCCATTAAATTTGAGAAGTACAGGTGAGGGGCAGGTACAGGGTAGAAGGAGGCCAATCATTGGAGGAGAAGGAAAGATGGACAGTAAAGAAGTTTGAAGGAAGTAGAAGAGACTAGAGGAAAAAGGAGAGACAGGAAGAGGAGAGTGTGAGTAGCCATTGCAGGTGAAGTTAAGATTCTGCTATGTTTATTTACTGGTTGTTATTAATGTTCCTAAGGTATGGATTGTACCAGGCTTTGTATGCTTAAGTGGGCTATTATATCTTATCAATTGGGTCAAAGATTATTTTTTTGTGTGTTCTTTTATGTGAGGTTTTGAGTGTAAGAACATGTGTGGCTGTAAGAGACACTGGGCAGCTGAGGAGTGGTGATGTAATCAACAAAGATATCTAGCAGAATCTTGGGAAACTATGGTACAATTGTTAGTGGGGAAAAGGACTACTTTTTTTTTATTTTTATATGTTTGCAACAAAACATTCACTTCTGTATTTGACATGCTCTATGTGTGTCCCTTAGAAAAGACCTATATCTGGTTCCTTACAGAATGTGCTTCTTAGGTTCATCAATCTTACCTAGTTTTGGTGGCTGGTATAAGATATATATATATATATATATATATATATATATATATATATATATATATATATATATATATATATATATATATATACTTTTGCTGGTTCCTACAGCTATGAGATTAGATGGAATTTTAACATGGATTCTGAGCAGCTATGTCAAGAATGTAAAATCCACAAATGGCAATGTGAAATAGACTCACTTCTGTTCTTATGAGCCTATTATAGTTGAGGTTTCAATGGACCTCAAGTTCTTCCCTCCCTGTCAATCCTCCTGTATCTTATCATTGGCCTGAAGAAAGAATCATGTTAAAACATCCAAAACCCTAAAATCTCACCCTTGGAATTCAGGAAGGTAGATATTACAGAAATGATATCTAATGAGACTACAGAAGCACATTCGATAGTCCATGCTTCGATTTACTCAGGCAGTTATATTTTTGCATAAAATACAAATTTGGGAGTTTATCGTTTTAAGTAGGTTCATAATATTTGCACTGTTAAATTCACTTCATAGCTTGGTCACGTTTGTTGCCAAAATCATTGCAAAAAACTAGAATTGGAAAACGGAATATTTGAGTACACATTCAGGAATATCTATAAAGCCCCCAATCAAGAAATGAACAATTGGAAAATTGTGGTCCTTTGATTTACTGACGTCTGGTAATTTATGGATAAAATAAGGATTTGGAGTTGATCATTTTAAGTAGGTACACAATATTTCCACTCTTATATTCACTCTATAGCTGGGACAAGTTTGTTGCCAAATTCATTGCATAAAATGGAATTGGAAAAATGAACTTTTTGAGTACACATGCAGGAACATAAATAATGTCGCCTGTCCATGAATTTACCATCAGAAAATTTAGCACAATATTCACTCAATATTTTCTGTAGAGAAAATAATGGCAACTGGGAAACAGAGAAAACCTAGGGAATTGAACTTTATGTCACAGGATTGGATCGGGGAATAAAATTAATCACCAGAAGTATCTCCTTCTCTCCGTGTCCTACATTCTTTTGACCCATGATGAGCCCCTGACTAACTTTCTTCACTCAGAGCATATAATCATTAATGAAGCAGAGAGAAGTTTCTAGCTTTAGAGAGATGTAGCATGTAAAGGTTTCCACTGTGTCACAGGAGACACTCCTGGAAAGGGCACCTCCAAATCTGGACAATGTGAGGAAATCTGTTCAGCAGGTAGGACATGGCAGTTCTCAGTGACATAATCATTAGGCTCTCCATGAAAAATCTCTTGTATCCTGGAGAACCTTAGCTTCTTCTGAGAGGTAACAAGTGTTGTCTTGTCAGCAACTTTCTCTCAGATATTCCTTCCATATATCTATGGTTTACTTATTGGCCTCTAACTCAAAGGAAGGAGACATTTGGGATGGAGAACAAACAGGATGAAGAGATCAGAGGTTGGGAGAAGGAAGCTGGCCTTCTGTCTTGGTATAAAAGAAAATAAGAAATATGTGGTTCTTGTGAAAACACCCTGGGCAGATTGCTTTAGTTCTTTTGTTCTATTGGTTAACAGAGTTCATGGAGAAGTTGCTGAACATCCTAAAGATCATTGGGCAGATGGTAAAGTTTCTGTATACCCTTTTTAGATTTTGATAGTCCTGGGGATTGTATGGCTGTCAGAAAATGTTTCCCAGGAGGAGTTCTAAGCCAGATTGATTTTTAGATGCTTCAAAAGACATGGAATTTTTCTGATATACTTGGGCTAATGGCCCAAGGTCTAAATGATTTTTTTTCAATGTGGTCTTTCCCTCAGTCCTTTGGAAATATAAAAAAAAATGTTTTGTATTTTTGAAGTATAATTTACACAATGACAAATCACTTTGAGCATGGAGAACACTTTCTGGAGCACTAGAGAGGGATGCAGATATTCAATGAATCCCTAAGGCAGATGGTGAACATGCCTTTACGGTTGAAGGAGGAGTTACTTGAACATCTTGGGACAATATGGATTGTCCAGCATGCCCTTGTAAGGATTGGCAACTTACCACAATTCCTTAGTTATTTTTGGAAAATTCCATGTCCCTTTAGACAGATGGAGAAGGTGTGGGACTCACTTGAGGAGTAGTTGTAGCTTTTTGTGTCTCCTTGGCAGCAGAATATGGCACAAGATCCCTTTGGGGAGAAGGTGGAAGGTTGAAATTGTCTCCCTTAGAGGGGAAATGTCACAAGACTCCATCAGAAGGATCAAATCTTAACCCTGTGTTTCTAGAAACTGGATGCCTGTGGTCAACTTTGGTAGAGGGAGAATGTCCACTATTTCTCCCTAGAGTGGACATTTGAAATAAATCTACTTGGGTAGATGGGGATAGTTGTAAAGCATGCTGTACAGATGCAGTAGATCCTAAGTCATCCTTCTCAGGTGAGGAAGGTCTTAATGTACCGTGTATATGTGTATAAATCCTGACTGTGATGTCAGAAAGGGGGGAGGTATTAGAGCTACCTCTGAAGATGTGACCTCTCCTAGAGCATCATGGACATATGTCAGAGGTCTGAGAGCCTCATGGAGCAGATAAGGATGTTTCTAGATACTTTTGTGTAATTGAGGATGTTCCATGAAAAATGACTTCTGCTGGAGAAGAGGAAACAGACTTTTGTATAGAAGTCTCAGGATCCCTAGCCTCCTTGATAGACAAAACATGTTCCAAGGCACCTTCAGAAGATTAGGTAAAATCCAGAGCCTTTTAGGTATTTGGCAGATGTTCTGGATCTGCTTGTGTGTATAAAGAAGGAAATAGAAGCAGTCATTAAAGGTCTCCCAACCAAAAAGAGCCCAGGTCCAGACGGGTTTAGTGCAGAATTCTATCAAACCTTCATAGAAGACTTCATACCAATATTATCCAAACTATTCCACAAAATTGAAACAGATGAATCACTACCGAATACCTTCTATGAAGCCACAATTACTCTTATACCTAAATCACACAAAGACCCAACAAGGAAAGAGAACTTCAGATCAATTTCCCTTATGAATATCGACGCAAAATACTCAACAAAATTCTGGCAAACCGAATCCAAGAGCAAATCAGAACAATCATCCACCATGACCAAGTAGGCTTCATCCCAGGCATGTAGGGATGGTTTAATATAGGGTAAACCATCAACGAGATCCATTATATAAACAACCTGAAAGAACAAAACCACATGATCATTTCATTAGACGCTGAGAAAGCATTTGACAAAATTCAACACCCCTTCATCATAAAAGTCCTGGAAAGAATAGGAATTCAAGGCCCATACCTGAACATATTAAAGCCATATAAAGCAAACCAGTTGCTAACATTAAACTAGATGGAGAGAAACTTGAAGCAATCCCACTAAAATCAGGGACTAGACAAGGCTGCCCACTCTCTCCCTACTTATTCAATGTAGTTCTTGAAGTTCTAGCCAGAGTAACAGACAACAAAAGAAGGTCAAGGGGATATAGATCGGAAAAGAAGAAGTCAAAATATCACTATTTGCAGATGATATGATAGTATATGTAAGTGATCCCAAAAGTTCCACCAGAGAACTACTAAAGCTGATAAACAACTTCAGCAAAGTGGCTGGGTAAAAGATTAACTCAAATAAATCAGTTGCCTTCCTCTATACAAAAGAGAAACAAGCCGAGAAAGAAATTAGGGAAACAACACCCTTCATAATAGAACCAAATAATATAAAGTACCTCGGTGTGACTTTAACAAAGCAAGTAAAAATCTGTACAATAAGAACTTCAAGACACTGAAGAAGGAAATTGAAGAGGACCTCAGAAGATGGAAGGATCTCCCATGCTCATGGATTAGCAGGATTAATATAGTAAAAATGGCCATTTTACCAAAAGCAATCTACAGATTCAATACAATCCCCATCAAAATACCAATCCAATTCTTCAAAGAGTTAGACAGAACAATTTGCAAATTCATCTGGAATAACAAAAAACCCAGGATAGCTAAAGCTATCCTCAACAATAAAAGGACTTCAGGGGGAATCACTATCCCTGAACTCAAGCAATATTACAGAGCAATAGTGATAAAAACTGCATGGTATTGGCACAGAGACAGGCAGATAGACCAATGGAATAGAATTGAAGAACCAGAAATGAACCCACACACTTAAGGGCACTTGATTTTTGACAAAGGAGCCGAAACCATCCAATGGAAAAAAGATAGCATTTTCAGCAAATGGTGCTGGTTCAACTGGAGGTCAACATGTGGAAGAATGCAGATCGATCCATGCTTATCACCCTGTACAAAGCTTAAGTCCAAGTGGATCAAGGACCTACACATCAAACCAGACACACTCAAACTAATAGAAGAAAAACTAGGGAAGCATTTGGAACACATGGGCACTGGAAAAAATTTCCTAAACAAAACACCAATGGCTTATGCTCTAAGATCAAGAATCGACTAATGGGATCTCATAAAACTGCAAAGCTTCTGTAAGGCAAAGGACACTGTGGTTAGGACAAAACGGCAACCAACAGATTGGGAAAAGATATTTACCAATCCTACAATAGATAGAGGCCTTATATCCAAAATATACAAAGAACTCAAGAAGTTAGACCACAGGGAAACAAATAACCCTATTAAAAATGGGGTTCAGAGCTATACAAAGAATTCACAGCTGAGTAATGCCAAATGGCTGGGAAACACCTAAGGAAATGTTCAACATCTTTAGTCATAAGGGAAATGCAAATCAAAACAACCCTGAGATTTCACCTTACACCAATGAGAATGGCTAAGATCAAAAACTCAGGGGGCAACACATGCTGGCGAGGATGTGGAGAAAGAGGAACACTCCTCCATTGTTGATTGGATTGCATACTGGTACAACCATTCTGGAAATCAGTCTGGAGGAACCTCAGAAAATTAGACATTGAACTGTCTGAAGATCCAGCTATACCTCTCTTGGGCATATACCCAAAAGATGCCCCAACATATAAAAAAGACACGTGCTCCACTATGTTCATAGCAGTCTTTTTTATAATAGCCAGAAGCTGGAAAGAACCCAGATGCCCTTCAACAGAGGAATGGATACAGAAAATGTAGTACATCTACACAATGGAAATTTACTCAGCTATCAAAAACAACGACTTTATGAAATTCGTAGGCAAATGGTTGGAACTGGAAAATATCATCCTGAGTGTGCTAACCTAATCACAGAACGACATACATGGTATGCACTCATTGATAATTGGCTATTATCCCAAATGCTTGAATTACCCTATATGCCTAGAACAAATGAGTCTCAAGACGGATGATCAAAATGTGAATGCTTCACTCCTTCTTTAAAAGGGGAACAAGAATACCCTTGGCAGGGAAGAGAGAGGCAAAGATTAAAACAGAGACTGAAGGAACACCCATTCAGAGCCTGCCCCACATGTGGCCCATACATATACAGCCAGCCAATTAGACAAGATGGATGAAGCAAAGAAGTGCAGACCGACAGGAGCCGGATGTAGATCGCTCCTGAGAGACACAGCCAGAATACAGCAAATAAAGAGGCGAATGCCAGCAGCAAACCACTGAACTGAGAATAGGTCCCCAGTTGAAGGAATCAGAGAAAGAATTGGAAGAGCTTGAAGGGGCTCGAGACCCCAAAAGTACAACAATGCCAAGCAACCAGAGCTTCCAGGGACTAAGCCACTACCTAAATACTATACATGGACTGACCCTGGACTCTGACCACATAGGTAGCAATGAATATCCTAGTAAGAGCACCAGTGGAAGGGGAAGCCCTGGGTCCTGCTAAGACTGAACCACCAGTGAACTAGACTATGGGGGGAGGGCGGCAATGGGGGGAGGGTTGGGAGGGGAACACCCATAATGAAGGGGAGGGGGGAGGGGGATGTTTGCCCGGAAACCGGGAAAGGGAATAACACTTGAAATGTATATAATAAATACTCAAGTTAATAAAAAAAATGTAAATATAGAAACCTCAAGTTTAAAAAAAGCAGTAAAAAATGCTAAATCATAAGAAATGAAAGAAATAAAAGAATAGAAAACTGACAGCTAATCATACATATTGACTCGTAGAAGTTAAGTGGTAGTCAGTGGAAATATTAGTGGAAAGACTGAGATGATGAAGTCTCAACTAATAGCACTGCTGCTTCCCAGAGTGCACTAAAGATATCCAAGACCTGGAGGAGTTTACTCTGAGCTATGGACATAATACCTGGCTCTCTTTTTTTCCTTAGCACCTTTTACTTCCAGTCAAAATGAGAAAAGGCAATGAGCTCTCAGGAAAACATCTGTGCCCTTCCCAACACTTGGTTTTGGAATAAAAAATTAATGATATAAACTGTATGATTTCCAGGAACTGTAAGAACAAGGAAGTCCAGATGCTTCTGAGAGGCTTCCAGCTCCTGATTCCCATAGGTTGTAGGCTCTTTAGCATTCCCACTAAATCCCTATCAAGTACTCACTGAGCTGTACCAAGGATCTCTTATTTCTTCCTTTTTTTATATCAAGACAGAAGGCCAGCTTCCTTCGTTCTCCCCATATCTGATCTTTTCATCCTCTTTGTTCTCCCTCCCAAATTGCTGTTTACTCTGAAATAGAGGTCAATTAATAAACCCTAGAGGTACTGAAGGAATATTTGAGAGGCATTTGCTGCCACGACACCACTTGTGACATCACAGAAGAAGATAGGGATCTCCAGGTTACAAGAGATTTTTCAGGGAGGGCCTAATTATGATGTAACTGAGAACTTCCATGTCCTACCTGCTAAACAGCTTTCCTTACATTGACCAGTATCAAGAGTGCCTTTTTCAGATATGTCTCCTGTGACACAGGGTAACCTTTATGTACTCTATCTCTCTAAAGCTAGAGACTTCATTTCCTTCATTAGTGGTTTCAAGCTCTGAATGGAGAAAGTTATTCTGGCAGCTGGCATGGGTAGAAAAGATCTAGAAACATGGGGTGGAGGAGTTTATTCTGGGTAATAATTCTATTCCCAGGTCCATTCCTGTGACATACACTCCAACTTCCTCGGTTTGCTCTGTTTCCCAAAGGCCAATATTTTCCCTGCAGACCTTTAATTGATTGAATATTGTATTTCATTTTGTATTGTACTTTCCTTTATAGGAGACTTTATATGTATATATTACTATATGTGATATCAAAAAATCTGTTTTCCAATTCCATTTTTTTCAGTGATTTTGGCAACAAAGTGGTTCCAGCAGTAGAGTGAATATAACAGTGTAATTATTCTGTACCTAATTCAAATGATAAAGTCCTAAATCCTTATTTTATCCAAAATTTATGAGTCATCCATAAAGCAAATGACATCATGGACTATAGACTGAGGATCTCTAGTCCCATAAGATATCAGTTCTATAATATCTACCTTCCTGTGTTCCCAGGGCCAGACTTAAGGATTTTGGAGGTTTTACCATGATTCTTTTTCAGGACAAACACAAGATTCAGGAGTATGGGCAGGAAGAGGAATAGCTTGATGTCCAGAGAATCCTCAACTTCAATAGTTTCATTAAAACAACAGTGACTCTGATTGGCATTCGCCTTTACTGATTCAAGATTTTTACCTAGTTGCACTGAATCCATCCTAAAATTCCAACTAACCACATAGCTGTAGGAGCCACCAAATATATACATATATAGATATAGACATAGATATAGATATAGACATAGACATAGATATAGATATAGATATAGAGATAGAGATAGAGATAGAGATAGAGATAGAGATAGATAGATATAGAAAGATAAAGATGTAGATATAGTTAGATAGAGGTAGGAATCGATAGATAGATAGATAGATAGATAGATAGATAGATAGATAGATAGATAGATAGATAGATAGATAAATAGATCTGCCACAAAGCTACATAAGATGGATGACATTAAGAAGTGCATTCTGCCAGCAAACAGATATAGATCTTTCCTGAGAGACCCAGGTAGAACTTGCCAATTACAGAAGTGAAGATTATTGGCAAACCAGTGGAATGCAAACGAACCTCATGTTTGTAAATTTGGAGTAAGTATTACCAGGACTGAATGGGCTTTCAAGACCATAAGAACAACAATGCCAATGACCCACAACTTTCTGGCACTAAACCAATATTCAAAGACTGTACATGGACAGAACTATGGTCCAACTGCATATGTAGCAGAGAATGGCCTTGTTGGACATCAATGGGAGAAGAAGCTCTTACACCTACCGAAGCTGGAACCATCAGTGTAGGGGAATGTCAGGGGGTGCTGGCAAAGGGAGTGAATGGTGAGGGGGAACACCTTTATAGATGAACTGGTGGGGGAAGGGATAGGAGTCTTATGACTGGATAACTGGGAAAGTGAACAATATTTGAAATTTAACAAAAATATCCAATTTTTATAAAAAGAAAAAGAAAAGTTTAACAAGCTGAACAGCCAAAGTGAGGAATCTCAATTCCACATGAGAGGGAGAAGAAATGAACCACAGGAGGTAAGAGTGAGGGACCTGGTGAGAAAGGAGACAGTAAGGGAAAGTGGGGAACATGGTCAGGTATTTCTGGGGAGGACTGAAGCCCTGAGTGCCAGCAGAATGAATGGAACAGGCAACCTCAGGAGCTAAAATGTTGGAGGTGGGGTGTGGCTCTAGAATATTCCAGGGACCTGAGAGGTAAGAGACTATCAGGACTCAGTGAAATATCCAGGAGTGGGTAGGGGGAACTTGTAGAGACTACTTCTGTGAGGAAGAGAGAGCATCAATTGAGGGATAAGGTTGCCATCTAAATCAAAACTCTTACCCGTATTTGTTCCTCTCTGAAAGACCTTTAGGGACAATACCAGAATAGAGCCTGAGTAATAGGTATTCCAGTGACCTGCCCTATCTGGAACCAGATTAAGTAGAGGTCCCCAAAGCCTGACACTATTATTCATTCTTTGTCATGTTCACAAAACGAACTTGACATGATTGCCTTCTGAAAGACCCAACAAGGAGCTGAAAGATTCAGATGTGGACAATTACACTCAGCCAATGAGCAGAAGCTGCTAAGACCTGTGGTCAATCTATGGAAAATCTGGAGGAAGCTGAGAAGGGGAGCAACCCTGTAGGAGGACCAGCAGTGTTAACTAACCTGGACCTCAGTATTTTTTTTATACACTTACCCATCAATGCAGCATCATGCACCAGCTAATATGAGTCCTCTAAGACTGGAGTGCTGGTTCTGGACACAGCAAGAGAAGATAGACTTAACCATCAAGTGATTAGAATCCACAGGGAGTAGAGAAGTCTGGTAGACTGGTGGTGGAATGGGAGACAACTACATTCAGATGGGCATGAGGGGAGAAGGTATGAGTTATAGAAAAGAGTATGGGCTGGGAGAGGGATAGAATCTGGATTGTAAAATTCTATTAAATAAAATTTAAAAAAATGTAAACTAAAATAAATACTTTCATCCCCAACTTTCTTTTTTCCCTTTTGGTCCTGGTATTTCATAACAGCAATAGAAACTCTTGCTAAGACATGGTATTATTGACAAAAGTGTGAAAATCCTAATTAGAGAAGGATGACATCTCTTTGGGGTCAAGTTGTGTGATCTGAATCAAACTTCCTTATTCAGAGGTAGCAACAAACAGGGAATTTCTAAGACTAAGGTTATTATATTGACATAGTGAACACTTTTTAATCCAACCCTTATGGGAACTGTGATATCGGGAAACAAATCAAGAGAATGGGAATATTAAAAGGGAAGAATCTTGGTTAAACATTCATGGAAGAAATGAAATTCCCAATACCACAAAGAGGTTGATGCTTCTGATTGCTGCCTACTACTCAACACAATCCATATTCACTTTTATTCCTTTCAAAGTAATAATAGATTAATTAATAAAACTCTATATCTAGAAAGTTTGAATTTAATGTGAACTTAACTCCAAAGATATTGCTGTTTGTATGGAGTATTTTGTTTACTACATTTATTATAAACACAATTTATAAAAGAATGTCAATTGGAATTGCTTGAAAAAGTTCCTTTAGCTTGCAGATATGGTTTTACTTTAATGAGATTTTACTGTAGCAATGAATTACATTTGTTTATATCATGGTTTCTTCTACATCTACTGATGGAAATGACAATAGTTAGATTAATTCTGAAACACCTGGATAAAATTCCATTTACCAAAGGAAATGATTATTGAAGAACGGCAGCAATTATCTTTCTCACTACTGATGGACTTTCTTCATGTACATTGGTATTGGCTTTTGGAAAAAGAAAGCAAATTTCATTTTTTAATGTCACTGTTAGCAAAAGTACTTTAGAAAAAAGTCATTCTACTTTCATTAAAGGAGATATTTATCTAATGCAAAGTAAGTTCTAAAGAATTTAAAAGGATAGCTTTTGGGTTCTTTTTTAACTATCCTACAAGAAATAAAATGCAGTTTGGTTAAATTGCTTTTTAATGTACCAAGGAGTACTAATGTAAGGGTATGATTCTTTGAAATAGAAATATTGCATACACAATAGCCATCCCATCAAATACTCTTGTTAATTTTGATTTTGCATTACGTTGCAATTAAGAATACGTATCTTATATTTTCTGGCATTTTAGCAATTGGGTATTCTCATTTTCTCAAATAACATGCTTTTACCTTTTTATCTCAAATTATCTACAAATTTTGAAAAAAAATATATGTACTACAGAGTTTGCTTTAGGCATGTACTTAATATCAATATATATCCTGTAATCTATAGTTATTGTTGCAATTCCATTCACCATGACGCACCAGATTTATTCTGGCTCTACATGTTTGACAAATATACCGACACACAAATGGTTGTTGCTATCACAGAGCGGACAAAAATTTGGCAACTTGGAAGGTTGCAATAAACAATTGATTTTTGGAGTCTTTAGATTCAAATTTGGTCCCAAAACTCATTAAGTATTTACTGTCCTCAAAACTCAAATCTAACTTGTATTTTAGAATTTGAGTTTCATGCCCAAATCTCATCCTCTACATGCACTCCCTCCAATCTTGACAAGTTCAAGCTCTCCTTTCCCAATGTCATGTTTGCTGTGACTTCCTAGTTATACAGACATGTGATATGCGAATGAGTTCTAATATAGATTTCTTAATACTCAATCGTTCTGGTCAGAATCTGTGAAGTGGATTCTCTTTATGCTAAATGTAGGTTGCAAACTGCCTCTGGATAATTTTTGAATAGCATCTGGTATATATGCATGTGCTTTTTAGGTGTTTTTTTTTTTATCTATTAACCATCCACATACCATAGCATCAGATTATTTTAAGTTCCATCGTGAAGTGGTATCTTGTCTCTCCTGTGTTAGAATTGTGTGGGGATACTTAGATCAACCTGTGTAGCCCTATGCAATTCTTCTTGACACATTATCTTCTATGGATGGTGTAATATATAAAACCTTTGATACACAGCCTTTGATATACCTTCCTTCACCTGTGTAAAAGAAAATATTTACAGCAGACAGAGCCTGTAATGTTTTGGATACTACATGATTCCCTTAACTGAAATAAGTCTATGCATGATTATTCAGGCCCAAACAGATTCATGGGGAGACACCCCGACTAAAAATGTCAACTACTACTCAGATGTCCTCTATGTATACAGTCTAAGGAACAGTCACTTCAGTTCAGGTGTGGAACTGAAGAATACTCATCCATTTTCCAAATTAAAACAAAATAAAACAAGACAAATTACTAAGGAAAGGATTGAGATACTGCTTTTATCTATGTAGAACATTAATTTCAGCCTCACATACAAATGTGTGATGTGAATTAATTTAAACCCAGTACTGCAGAAGGAGTAATATACTTTTTTGTATGGTCTCTCTGCATTAGAGTATGATATCAATACAGTCTTCCGTGACAGATTTTCAAGCACTAATGAACATCTGAGGACTCAAGGAGAGTAACTCTTGCTCAACAAAATAACCTTCATGTTATTTGTGACCCTGCCTGGGACCACTTTTTGCTATGTCTCAGAGATCTGACTCATTTTTAAGTCTCTTTTGTATATCATGCTAATTTTTATGCTGCATGTTCAGAGGTTGATTGTAATTTTCCTCCCTGCAGAATTAACAGAAAATTGTTTCTTATGAGAAGACCTTAATATTCTAGAATGTAGAAGGTTGGCGGCTGTGGCTTTCCTTGACCCCCTGCATTCTCTCCAGGTTCACATCAGTGAAGAAACAGCATTCAGAATGGGAAACACTATCGTTCTGACACAGGACAGACAAAATCCACCGAACTTATCTTGCATGGAATTAGAACACAGTGGACAGGAGACACAGTCAGCATAATCAATGAAATTCTCCCCCTGTATACCCAATGGACAAATGTTTACCCATCTGGTTTGGATTGGTAGCCATGCTTGCTTAGCCTGCTTACTCAGTTCCCAAGCTGTGAAGCAGAGACTTTGTTCTCAGCAAGGGATAAGGTTGTGGAACAACATCTTACATTTACTTACTGTTTTCCCGTTCCTCCATGGTAAGCAGATTCTTCCATATTCTCCCTGCTTCAGATCTGAACCTATGAGCCCAGTCAACAAGAATATCTCCATAACTAAGACAAAGGAAAACTTTTCTTTCTTTAGTGCTGGGGAGGATGAGCAGTGTGATGGTGTCTTCCTTATTGTAGGTTTTTCTTGAGACCTGAGAGGGGGAACAACTTTGGAGGAGGGTAAATCTTAATTCCTTTACAGTTTCAGTATAATAATAATCATCATCATCGTCATCGTGGTCGTCATCATCATCATCATCATCACCATCAACATAACCGTCATCATCAAAAGTAGTTTAGGCTGGTGAGATGATTCAGCATTTAAGACCACTAACTGTTTTTCCTTAGGTCCTGAGTTCAATTCCCGGCAAAATCATCGTGGCATACAACCATGTATAAAGGCATCAAACTCACACTTCTGTTGTGTCTGACAGTTACAGAATACTCACACAAAACAAATAAAATAAATCTTTAAATTAAAAAAAATAAAAGTTTATTTATCAAAGTTTAAGTTACTGTGCTGCTGTAGCACACCAGATTTCTGTGTACCTCTGAGGACAGAAAATGCATTCTCAGTCTGTTAAAATCCATGATGAGGGCTCACATATTACTTACCATACCCCAAACAGTTATACAAACCATAGCTTCTGCATTTCAGAGAAATTAAATAGCTTCCTATCACACTCCTATCCTTTCTTCATGTCCTGCCTCTGAGAGGCATATAAGAAAATTTGTTTGTAGATGAGGACATTACAGTTGCATTTTCCTGTGGTGTAACAAAACTGAGGTTAACACAGAGGTGTCAGGACTGTCTACAAAGGAGTGTTCATAATGACTAAGTTCTCTTCAAATGCTGTTGGTCCAATGGTTCAGTATAGATGGGCGTTTTCCAACTCATAGTTCATCTTTTGGAGCTCAATTGTCAGTTTCTCCGTCTTCTTAATCTGTTGTATTTGCTCACTGATGGTGGAATTTTGGGATGATGGTTTTCCAGCAGATCCTATAGATAAACACAATGGAACATGCATAGTAATGGCCCTCACACAGGAGAGAATATGCTGAGTTCCTCAATGAAGCCTTATGAAAGAGGAAATCTACAGACACTTTGAAGCACTGAAAGAGAAGGAAAACTCCGTTCAAGCTGGATCTATTAGCTACTTTCTTTCTCACAACCATGATTCCTAGACCTATGCGTCACTCCCTTCTGCAGTCCCTTTGGCCCTAAACAACAAAATCTGACCAAGACATGAAGAAATGGAGGACATTTTCAGTTCATGTATGATATGATGCAGGTAAGTCCTGGAGTCCATAGTGCTTAGGACCACCAAGTCTTAAGCATGTATTTTCAAGGCAAAAAGAGTCAGAAACCTTGATATGTGTCCAGGAGAGTAACCCTCTGTCCACTCTTGGAATAACATTCCAATAACACATACAGGAATCCTCTAAAGATGAAGTTCAATACTCTGTCCTGAGAGTCAAAGCTTTTTACCTCTGTGGATTTTATTGGTATTCTTTCTCATACAGAATGATATTAAGAATCTTGTAGTAGACCAGCTGCATGCTTGTCAATTCCTGGCTACTGCCAAAAAAACATGTTATTCTTGACTCTGGGTCTCTTCTTCAGGAATCCAGAGGTTTCAGATCATAATTCCTACTCCAAAAGATCTGAGCCAAGACCACCTCCTCCAGAAAGCTTCTCAGCAGCAGCCCAGGGCACACACTTTCTGCTTTCACCCAGATAATTTATGCTTTGCACTTTACTTAAAAGAAAGAATCTTAATTCATCTTCCTCCCTCTCTTGTCTCTCCATGCTCTCTTTTTTCTCTGTAAATAACTTGATAATCCTGTAAAGCATGTCTGTGCATAAACCAATAAGTAATAAGTAAATGCCACAAGGGCATTTTCTGTTTCCATAATGCTAGTGACATCACAGAGAATACCATAGATATTCCAGCATACATTAGACTATTCAGAAGAGTTTCCCCTTCAACACCACATAACTACCCATTAATTAGCTCTTCTCCAAATCAACAAGCCAAGTTGCCCTTTCCAGAAGCTTTGCCTGAGAAACAAGGGAAGAATTTCAATCACTCTCCATTCTAACCCATAGATATCACTGATTTATTGAAATTTTCCCACCTTCATGCATGAATAGTGAAGACTCAATTTTCAAACACAGGCCAGAAATGGTCCTCCCCACCTTAGGTAGCACACTCAGAATGACAAGGAAGAAAGGAAGCTAAGAAATTAGCTCAGGATGATTGTCAGTGAAGTAATTATACACACAGTTTTTCCCTCTCAGGGAGCATCTTCTTTAGCTAAATTTTCAGTTTTTCCAAGTTCTGCATTACTGTTCCTGCTAAGTAAAGGTGGAGGTTGGGAATGATGCCTTCCCAGGAGACCAGATACAAATATTAATCCAATGTAAGCAAAGACTTGCAGAATATCTGTAGAGTACTACAGTGGGAGTATGGGAGTAAAAAATAAAGAAAACTTACATGAATCTTGATCACAACTTCCCTCAGAGCCTCAAAAATAATTTACCCATGAGTCTGTTAGTGTTAGGATCAGCTTTTCAGAGGCCTGGCTACAGATGCATTGGTTAACATAGGTTTACTTTGAGACCACAAAAGCAAACTCTTGGAGAAAGCATGATGGGAAAACCTTGGAATGAACAATGAAGAAGTCAAGCTGAACTATGGGGAGGTATCATATGGAGGAAACAGACAGAGAGATAGTCAGAGAGACAGACAGACACATACATTCACACTCACACCCAACCTCCCCCACCCCCCCACACACACTCACAAGCACAAAACAAGGCAGCTGTCATAGGGATGTTGTAGATCTCTGATAAGGAGCTGCAACCAGGGAAGAAAAGACAAATTCTTCACTTGGGTGCCACATGTGACATCTATACACTTGAAAGTGAGTCACTACTACATTTATGTACCATAACCATTAGGAACATAGAGACACGGAAGGATAAAGTAAGGGAAGAGACTAGGTAGTCCCAAACTATACATATTTATTAAACCCCAAATCTACCTTTCTCCTGATGCTGGCAGTCCCTGCAAAGAGAAGCCAGCCCATGGGCAGCCTGGCATGCATTTCTTGGATCTCTGAAAATGTTCCTTCCATACATACTCCTAGGAACCTAAGCTTGTTGGTAGTTTTTGAATATTCTACATCTTCTCAGTCTTTAAAATTCTAGTCTAGTAGATTTGGATGTCAACTTTATTTCTAACTCTGGTTCTCCAGAGGACAGTAAGTTCAAATCGCACTGGGGTTTATGAGAGAAGTGAGTGCAAAAACTGCCATGAATTGTGCTTTCATTAGTACAGACTGTTGCAGGAAAGAGGAAAAACAGGACAGAGAGTCACATAGACACAGACAGAGATAAGATAGAGAAACAGAGAAAGACAGAGACACAGAGTGAGCATGAAAGAATATGCATTGTGAACATGAAGCCATAAAAAATTGTGAATTTAGATTAAAAGTTATAAATGTCTGCCTGTAAATCCCAGTAACCACGAAAGAAGCCTGGAGCCAGTTGTGCTATTGTGACTGCATACAGATTGCTCTATACCAATGTGAGACACTAGATTTCCATGAGCAAATCCTTAGCCTGGATAATGCCATTATGGTGGCCCAGAAAAACAAACACTGATTTGTCCCCTCTGTCTGTCTCTCATTAGTCTGATCTCTCTTGTCACAGGAGGCTGAATGGTCTTCCACATACCCTGAGATGCAGCTCACAAGGAACAGAATCTATCTTCAATGGTGCTTCATCTGAGCCTACCCTAGGCTTGTGGATGGTACTCAGGAAGCTAATGGGCAGTTTACCATTTGCCTAGCTGGGTGTCAAAGTTCAGGCTTGACTCTCCCACTCTGCGATTGTCAACACTTCCAGGTTTCCATTGGGAAGGCACTGTCACAATGGCCTGCTACTGCCTTCTCATTCCTTTCACATGCTTCACGTGACCCAGTTGACAGCCCCCTCAAGCTTATTTACAGATCCACAGGATGCAACTTGATTTCAGAGCCCTCAGGTCTGGCCATTGATGCCAAGAGAACAATGTCAGAGTTCACAGTGATAATGAAGACATGCCAGGAAATTTCCTCCAAGTTTTGTTTTCAAATGTATTCTTTTATTACAGATTATGCTACACTTTCTAGAAGGCCACTATGTGGGAGAACATTTTGTTTGTGTCCCATCAAAGTTTATAGTTTTCTTACATATACTTTTTTCAGTTACAAGGTTTCTGTAAACTTGTAAACAAACAAACCATTTAAGCACACAAACACAAACACACACACACACACACACACACACACACACACATACACATGGTGTAGGGATAATAGAAAATTCCTTATAGAAGAAAATTTAGGTCAGTTAACCTAGAATATAATATGTGAAGGTTAGCAATAAATTTCTATTACCCTATGAAGGAGGAAGGGAAACAGTTGTGGGTGGTACATTCCCCACAACTTGGCCACATGAACAATGAAGTGTGAGACAATAGTTCTGCATGATCAAAGCCAAAACCAGAAACATACACAGTAAATTGAATGCGAATACACCTCATTTCCCTGATCTCCAAAGGAAGAGTTCAGGTGTTTCCCACACCTCTCTTGCATAATATTTCATTGCAATCGAATGCAAGCACACTGAAGGAATTCATGAACATACCTGACAGGTGATCTTTTGAAGTAGCTTCATATAGAGATAAAGCAAGAGTGTCAGCATACTCAGAGCTCTGTTGAGCAAGGGTTGCATATTCCTCTCACTCCCTTAGCAATGCTTCAGAAATCCAAAGAGCCAGGTACCTCAAGCATATTCACACCTGCACAGGGTGTATCTTGGCTTCACAACACCACAGCCTGTAGTTACAGAAGCCAGGATTAAAACTACAAACCCCATCACCATACATTTCCTGGACAGATGACGAGAATCACTGATAGATCTCTCTAGACCAATGGCTGTTCACATACATGCCTTGAAGGGTAGAACATTTTTGTTTGATTCCCTCCTTCACTGTTCAGGACCCAAAGAGAAGTCAAGAAGGAGCCAGTCCCCGTTCTAGTTCACCAACTGACAGTTCTTCACTGTAGTAGAAAACTGCCTGCCAAAGGACACCGTCATTAGGAAAACACAGCAACCCACAGATTGAGAAATGGTGTATACCAATCCTACATCTGATAGAGGGCTATTATCCAATATATACAAAGAACTCAAGAATTTAGACTTCAGAGAGACAAATAATCTTTTTTAAAATTGTGGCTCAGAACTAAACAAAGATTTCTCAACTGAAGGAAATCAAGTATTGTCACGCCCACCTCGTCCGGCAAGGAAGATGCAACACGGTTGGATTCTTCTCAACAGCCTTAACTGCAGGACACCTTCATTGTTGACACGGGGACTCAAGCAGCAAAAGTGCTCGCCTTATATACACAGTAGTATGCTAATATCCTTTCAGGGATTGGCAGGGTGCAAGTCACCCCACTGTCATCCCAGCTACTTGTCCTCCAGAGATTGGCGTGGTATGAACCTCTATTAGAATAGTACCGCCCCAGCCAGAATGACGTCAGGTGCAAAACCCCGAGCTTGCGCAGTACTGTTGTATACCACAGGAGGGCGCCGGATCACCTCATTATCATACAGCTGCCCTGACGAGGGGACAAGCCTGGGCATGCACAGTAAGTTATTCACATTCAAACGGGGCTGGCTGTCAGCTCCATCTATACTTTGCAGTGCCGCTCACTACATCTCCCCCTTTTTTATTTAATAAAATGGCTGGTCTAGATCTGGATGTCACGTCAATCTTGTCATTGTTCCTGTCTTAGGTCATTCCTGACAATGACTCAGTCATTGGGTTACCCTATCTCAATCGGGCCTCATGTCTTAGTTTGGTCCTAGCTCGTGGAAAGTTGCCAGTCCCTGGGTACAATGACTCCACATGACTGTGACAAAAATGATCTAGGGCAAATTCTTAATCTTTCAAAGAGGCCAGCCATATATTGGGAGAAGAACCATGTTCTATGGCTGTCATAGCCTGGTAAACACCTGCTTTGAGTCTGGCATGTTCCCTTTTTAAACTGACAATATGCCAGTGACATACTCCGTATCACAGGAGGACAATAGCTCCCCAGGTAAACATGCCCACCCACTCCTTAAAAAAGGAGAAAGCATTTGTTATCCATGAGTCAAAATCTTCAACAGTGATCGGGTCCAACCTAGTGCTGTTGAGGACAGCAATCTGCCTCAGCAATTGTCTTGAAAGTCACTCTGCTTTTTTGTACCAGTTTCCTTTCAGATAATTTGAGATTTCTTTGCTCTGTTGAGAATGCTGAGAAAAGTTTGCTCAGAAAGGAGTAATGCATAAACCTCTAAGGGAGGAAATGCAAGACAGGTGTGTCATATGATACAGTGCTTCAATTTGTCCTTGAACTAAATCTGTCCTCTGATTGGCTAATAGAAGGCCAGATGCCAAATGGGTATTAAATTCTTCTTGTAGCTCTAGCGCCACTGCAGCTTTTTCTACAATCTGATGGACAGTCTCAGCCGTCTATATTTGATTGGTCATAGCGATTGCAGCTGTGGTACCTGCGGCAGCAAACAGCACAATAGCTGATATTATGGCTGCCGTAATTCCAAAAATCTTTTGGCTCTCATCAATTTAAGAACTGGAAAGATATCTGGGTTTGTCTCCACTGGGATTGGCACAAAGGAAGGAATCTAAACCATCACTGCGATGTCATTGGTTCCATCCCAGCATTCAGCTAAATATCAGATTACATCAGAACTATTACAATGTAAAGCATCCTTGCTTACATTAGTGCTTATCAGAAAGAAAAAAGGTGATCTAACAAATACTGAAATACTAGTGGCAGTATTATTTGCCAAGTGGTTATTATATTGAATATTGGTCAACCTGGTATAATTTTTTATGGTAGCTGAAACATTATACAGCGTGAAGTTCTCACCCATCAAACTAGCAAAGGGGGGGCAGGGATTTATATGTCCCTTGCTCATTGGACAGCACTCATTGAAACCAAGGCCAGAGATTATGCTTGCCAGTCTTATTCTCCGTCCAATCATACTGTACATGGCCAAGCGTAGGGGAAAATTCAAATCCCAGTAGGATTTGTTTTTCTCTATGGAATGGACTCTGGCATGGGGTAAAATCAGGTGGAAACCCTTGATGCTGGGGGCAAGCGGGTGAGACACTACAACAGGTAGAGTTATCCTGTGAATAGTTACCTTGCCCCAGGCATGATGGAATGCTACAATTATGCATCACAATCAGTGATGAAATGTTCAAATCAGCAGATCTATCGACTGACATGTTCACCCTGGGTGAAGAGACCCCCTGGGTAATTTGACTCAAAGCAGCCAGGATGATCCCAGTGCTGATTGAACTGTCACTCACAGGATCCAACCAATTAGCTAATGTGGCTCTATGCAACCAAACACGGCAGGGAAGAGTCCTTTATGGTAAAACATAAGGTATGCAACAGACAAAAGTTAGTGATGGAATACCATTGGGGCGTTTCTCCATTTGGCACTATAAAGGGAATATCACACAAACAGGAGTGGAGGAAGAGGTTGGAAAATGAGTAGAATTGCTATGAACTGGCATGGGTACTGCCAGGATCTGGAAATATTCCACAGGGTGAGTGAATCAACCTTGATTTCCATTCCCAGTAGTAATAGTAGAGTTCTTAGTCTCATCTTCAAGAAGAACAGAAGGCAATTTTCAAGGCAAGCGCTCAGGTACCCAAATGGGATTTTAATGATTGTGCAATAAAATACAGACAGCTCCCCTAGATCTCGAAATCACGAGATCTGGGCCACACCATTCATCATTAAGATATCCTTCCACTTTACTGTTGCATTATTTATAGGTGTAGTAGCAGCATGGTGATCTGTGGCAGAGCAGCCATGCTCATCCAAAATGAAGAAATTTAGAGTAAAAAGAGCTAAAGAAAGTTGTTCTTTTGATGTTCGGCCACTGGAGATTCCCTCTTTTTGTTTTTTTTTAACCTCTTTTAAAGTACGATGTAGTCTTTAAACAATTCCTTGTCCCTGGGGATTGTATGGCAAACCTGTAGTATTAACGACCTGCATTTTCTGACAAAATGCCTGAAAGTTCTTTGCAATGTAGGCAGGTCTGTTGTCTGTCTTGAGACTATCAGGCTTTCCCCAGTATGCCCAAGCCTCTAAGCAAAAAATAATGGCATTACGAGCCTATTCACCAGTCATCAGAGTGGCATGTACAATACCGGAACAACTATCACCAGAAACATGAGCATATTTTAAATTTCCAAATTGAGATATGTGTGTGACATCCATCTGCCAAAGTTTTAGTTTTAAACCCCACATGAGGAAGGTGGTGAAATTGAACACAATTCTTGCAGCGTAACACCACATCACGAGCTGTAGTCCTAGAGATGTTAAATTTTTGTTGAAGAGTAAAGGTAGGAACATGAAACTTTTGATGAAATTCTCTAGTGAGAACAACCGGAACAGCATGAAAAATAAACTCTCTACGAGTACTATCATCAACCAGGGCGTTTTTCCTGGTCATGGGACTAGGCAAATCAGTATGGGCTCGAATATGCTGTAGGAAAATTTTATTTTTTTGGGCCAAATCAATTTTTGTAATTCTAAAAGAATTTGACATACGGTACTAGTCGCCCGAATTGTCCCTGCAATTTCAAGTGAGCGCACTGTATTAACTACATAAGCAGAGTCAGAAACTAAATTGAAAGAATCATGAAATCTTTTAAAAACTTCCAATACTATTTTAAATTCTGTAATTTGGGGGATACCTGGACTGCACTGAATTCATATTGGTTCTTGAGAATCAACCAAATAGGCAACTACACCTATTTTGGAACCATCTCTATAAATATCTAATGCTCCAGACAAAGGCTCTGAGGCAGTGACCTTAGGAAAGATCACTGGATGTTCAGTAGAAAATTGTAGCAAAGGACCCTTAGGATAATGATTGTCAAACTCTCCATCAAAACTAGAGCGTAATATGGCCCAACCATCTATCAAGGCACACAATGTTTCCATCTGAGCAATTGTATATGGTATAATAATTTTCTTTGGTAAAATACCAAAATGCTGAATGCAAGATTTAATGCCTAACACAGCAAGTTGTGCAACAGCAGGACGGTAATATTCAAGGGTCTTATTAGGAGAAATATGAGGATAAATCCAAAGAAGCAGACCTTTTTGCCATAGCACTCCTGTAGGCTGAAGAAAGGTTCTCAGTATACACAAAATCAGATCCTCCTTTTCCCTGTACCTTCTCAGCATTGCCTTTTCCAGTGTTTTTTTCTACTTTACTCAAGGATAATCATGCTTCCATGGTTAAAGCACAGGGTGAAGTAAGCTGAGAATCCCCTTTCAGGATCTCATAGAGTGGCTGTTAATTTTGCTATAGACTTGTTCTAGATAACCAGTCTGGTCCAGAGTGAATCTCCCTAGACCCAATAGCATGTCAGCGTCCCAATGTCTCTGAGGGTTTATTCCTGAGGCCAGATTAATGGCAGTCTGAGTATTAGCATATTCAAAAAGGAAAGTTTCCAGTCTAAGTATTGACCTGAGTAGAGGCAGGCTTTTTCCAGACTCCCCCAATCCCCAGGGTTGAGGCAATACCTAGCAATAGCCTCAACTTGAGCCACAACAAAAGCTGCACTGACCCCATAGGTTCTAACCGATTCTGCCAATTGCTTTATAGTCTTAAAGTCAATGTGTTCATGATATCTATGCCCGTTAGCATCCCGAAACAGTGGAAAACTTAATGTCATATCTTTCCACAACTCTGGCCAAAAAGAAGTATCTTTTGCAGGCTTCACTATGCTTTTATGTTGAGGGTTATACGGAGGTGCTGTTGGGTAACTGCTTTCCTGCCTAATTGTCTGCCTCATTGCCAGGAGGTACTAGTGTGTGGCCAGTCTCGATCATATCTCTCCGTCTCACACTGAGCAGCCTCTCCCTCGAGATCAGCCTCATCATCCCAAAATCCAGTCTCCAAATCACCAAGTCAATCCTTCATGCAACGAGGTTTGACTGCCAATTCCTACATATGAATGAATGATGGTGTGGTCTCCAATACCCCAACAAAGAAACATTGCCTTAAAATCTTTTAGAAACCTGGTTTCTAGGATAATATTTCCATAAAAATAAAATATCATTCCAATTTAGACCTGTTTCCCTAGATTGGCTCATGCCACATGTTGTCTAGAATGACTCAATCCAAATTTACCAGTTTTCTGTCAACTTTCTGTTACCAATGTCACATTTTTATTACCATATCCGATAACTTAAAAGTCAATAGTCCATAACCAAGTCGTGTAGAGAATATTTATACATTTAAAACCAATTAGAAACAAAATTGAAGTGGTTACACATACCTTTAATATTTAAACCAATCACCATTTTTTCTTTTTCTAGCTATAGTTTTAAGAGAAACATCTTGTCACCTGTTGAGTCCAATAATTACAGTCAAAGATATTTCTAAGAGGAACAGCCATCAGTTCCATTACCTTAGAAGCTGTGAAGCTACTGGTGTTTTTGGGTCGGCTAATATAAACATTTAGCTAGCCCCCTGGGGAGCTTGCTCAGCCGACTTAGGCTTCTAGCTACAGATATAGGCTCCAATAGCCAATGGAAACTTGTTGTTTATTGGTTCCATTTTGAAAGGAGTTAAAGCTACATCAATGGGTGAATCAACCAGCAATTAAAATTTTAACCTTTTCTTTTAAACATGAAACACAAAACATTCAAGCAATGAGAAGCAAAATCCAGACATAATTTGACATAAATGGACAGCTTGGTGCACCAAGGACAGACAATAGGCACAGAGGAAAAGAACTAGGTGGTGTTCCATCAAAGGGACCCAGACATCCTACCTAAATAACCCAGAACCAGATATAAGCACTTCTGCAATAGGAGCCAACAAGGAGGCAAGAATTCTCCCACCTCCTTCTGTTCCCAGGAGAGCTCCAAAAACTTTAAGCTCATTTCCTTCTTTTGCCAAAGCATCTGTGGAGAGTTAGGAGGACTGTTTCTCTCAATTCCATTCTCTCTCTTGTCTAGGGTGTAAACTGTCTCTAGTCAGGGTCCAAAAACTAAAAGCATATGAGAATCGACTTTGCTTCTCTAGATTTTAACATAACTCTAAAATAACACATACACAAAAACATTTTACCATTATTACCTTGTCCCCTTTTGACCACTACCACTACCCCAAATCTTTGTCTTTGCACATGCTTACAATTTCTGTGATCCTTCTGAATTCTGCTTACTGCAGCCTTTAAAATTTGTATCCACTACCTGATTTCCCATTCGAGGGGTCAATATGAATCTGGTAGTGGAACTGAGGTCGAGTCCTGTGGTTCCTTTTGTTGCTCTGTGGGGAGACCTGGCACCCAATGGTTCTACCTTTAGTTTCACTTTCTCTAAGCTGTCAGTGATGGTTTCTAGATTGTCAGACATTTCTGATGTCAAGGCTTTTAAAGAAGAATATATCTTATTTGTTTCCTGGTCCTCATTATCCTCTTTTTTTTATCTCTGTCTTCTCTCTGTTCCTTTCATCTACTTTTCTTTTCCTTTTTTTTTCTTTCGAGACCTTTTTTCCCTTCAACATACTTTCTTGTTGCTCTGGAAGGACCCTCTGACCTATCTTAAGGGCTCTAACAGCTTTCTCACATCGTTTATCCTCTAAGCAGGCCAGGACCATCCGCCAAAGAAGCTTTGATCCGGGTTTAACCTTGCCCTCTGTGGCTTCTTTATCCAGATCTTTTCCCAATTTGTCTCATGCTCACAAGGTAAGTGATCCTGATACTATAAACCATGGAGCAGAACGATAGCATTCATCAAGAAACCGCTACAGAATTCTCCTTTTAACTTTGAGCTTACGCCGATTAAGGAGCTCCTGGAGAGCTGTCAGGAGTGGCCTGGAATGTGAGCTTCCCATACTCAGTGAACTTATTTACTAGCAGTTTTCTGAGCAGGGTGAGCTGACATGTTTGTTTACACATTCCTTCGTAGCCTGGGACTTGCTAGCTATTCCCAGCAAATGCACTACTGTCTAGGAAGGTGGCAATTCAAAAGAAAGCAAATCCACAACACAAAGAAGAAAATAAACAAAATCACAAGTCCTACCTACAAAGGATCAATTGGAAACAGCATTGCTGCAGACTACATTCCTTTTAGCCTCTAACCCAAGGCTTTCATCATCTCCAGAGAACTTTATTGTCCCTTACCTGAAACTATCAAACGTCGCTGTCCTGGATCTGAAGAGTTCTGAAATGCACGAGGATATCCTTGGGTCACCGTGTGGGCCACCACTTGTTGCGGCCACCTCGGCTGGCCAGGAAGACGCAACACAGTCGTATTCTTCTCAACAGCCTTTACTGCAGGAGCACTTCATTGTTGACACGGTGACAATGAGTGGCAAAGTCACTCACCTTATATGCACAACAGTGTGCTAATAATCTTTCAGGGATAGGTGGAGCATGAAAGACCCCACTATCACCCCACTATCATCCCAGCTACTTGTCCTCCAGAGACTGACACAACATGGACCACACCATTAGCATAGTACCTTCACAGCCAGACTGAAGCCAGGTGTAAAACCCGTGCATGCACAGTACTGTTGTTCATCACAGGGGGCGCCGGAACACCTCATTATCATATGACCGCCCTAGCAAAGGGAGAAGCATGGGCATGCGCAGTAAGTTGCTTACCTTCAGATGGGTTGGATGTTGGGGCTGTCTTTGTTTTACCGCACTGCTCCCTACAAGTAATTCTGTTGTGGAACCTTTGAGGTCACTAAGTACACTATCATTTCAACTACAAACAGTGCTATTTTGATTTCTTCCTTTCCAATCTATATCCTTTTGAACTCATTCAGTGTCTGCTTGCTCTGGCTAAGATGTCTAGAACTGTATTGAATAAGTTGTGAGAGACTGGGTAGCCTTGTCTAGTCCCTGATTTCATGGTGATTGCTTTAAGTTTCTCTACACTTAGTTTAATGTTAGCTACAGATTTGCTGTATATGTTTAGGTATGGCCCTTAAATTCCTGGAATTTCAAGGACTTTTATCATGAAGGGATGTTGAATTTTGTCAAAATCTTTCTCAGCATCTAATTAAAGGATCATGTGGTTTTTATCTTTGAGTTTGTTTATACAGTGGATTACGTTGTTTGTTTTCTGTATATTAAAATATCCCTGCAAACCTGGGATGAATCCTACTTAATCATAGTGGATGATTGTTTAAAGTGTTGTAGGATTAGGTTTGCAAGAGTTTCTTTGAGTATTTTTGTGTCGAAATTGATAAGAGAAATAGGTCTGAAGTTCTCTTTCTTTTTTGGGTCTTTCTGGGTTTTAGTTATAAGAGTAATTGTGGCCTTAATGAAAGCAATTTCGTCGTACTCCATCTGTTTCTATTTTATAGAATAGTTTGGACAGTATTGTTATGAAATTTTCAGTGAATTTTGGACGGATTTCTGCACTAAACCGATCTGATCCTGGACTCTTTTTGGTTGGGAGAGTTTTGATGATTGCTTTTATTCCTTGGGATGTTATGGGTAGTTTAAATGGTTTATCTTTTCCTGATTAATCATTGTACCTTGTATTTATCTAGAAAATTGTCCTTTTTTTCCACATTTTCAAGTTTTTTTGATCATAGGCTTTTGTAGTACAATGTTTTTTTTTTAATTTCTTCTGATTCTGCTGTTATGTCTCCCTTTTTAATATTTGATTTTGTTAATTTTGACATAATCTCTATATCCTCTGGTTAGTCTGGCTATGGGTTAATGTATCCTGTTGATTTTCTCAGAGAACCAGGTATTGGTTCTTTGACTCTTTATATAGTCCCTTTTTTTCTACTTGGTTGAATTCAGCAATGAGTTTGATTACTTCCTGTCTTCTGCTACTCCTGTATGTATTTGTTTCTTTTTGTTCTAGAGCTTTTAGGTTTGCTGTCAAGCTGCTGATGTATGGTCTCTACTGTTTCTTTCTGCAGGCATTCATAGATATGTGTTTTACTTTTAGCACAGCTTTCATTGTGTTCCAAAAGTTTGGGTATATTGTACCTTCATTTTCATTAAATTCTAAGAAGTCTTTAATTTTTTTCTTCTTTTCTTTCTTGACAAAGTTATTCTTGAGTAGAGCATTGTTCAACTTCCATGTATATGTGGGTGTTCTTTCCTAATTGTTATTGAGAACAGCCTTAGCTCATGGTGGTCTGATAGGATGTGTTGGATTATTTCTATCTTTCTGTATCCTTTGAGGCCTGATTTTTGACTGATTATATGATCAGTTTTGGAGAAAGCGCCTTGAAGTGGTGAGATGAAGTTATATCCTTTTGTTTTATGAATAAAATGTTCTAAAATATCCTTTAAGTCATTTGGTTCAAAACCTGTTAATCTGTCTATGTTTCTGTTTAATTTCTGTTTCATGATCTGTCTAGTGATGAGAGTTGGGAGCTTAAATCTCCAGCTCTTATTATTTGCAGTGCAATATGTTCATTGATCTTTCGTAAGATTTTTTTTATTTACGGTGCCCTTGTATTTGGAGCATAGACATTTATATTTTCATTTAATCTTTGTGGATTTTTCCTTTGGTTAATATGAAGTGCCCTTCCTTATATTTTTTGATGACTTTTTGTTGAAAGTAAATTTTATATGATAATAGAATGGCTACTCCAGCTTGCTTCTTCAGACAATTTGCTTGGAAATTTGTTTTCCAGCATTTTATGCTGAGGTAGTGTCTGTCTTTGTCTCTGAAGTGAGTTTCCTGTAGTGCAAAACGCTGGGTCTTCATTACATATCCAGTTTGTCAATCTGTGCCTTTTTATTGGGTAATTGAGTCCATAGAAGTTGAGAGATATTAAGGAATAGTGATGGTCACTTTCTCTTATTTTCATAATTGGAGGTTAGTTTATGTTTGTGTGCTTCTCGTTGTTTTGTTGTGATTATTTTTTTAATTGTTGTGATAAAGCAAGATTAATTTCTTGCTTTATCTATGATTTTACTTGCCTCCGTATTTTGGGGATTGCCATTTAGTGTCCTTTGTAGGACTGGATATGTAGAAAGATATTGTGTAAATTTGGTTTTGTCAAGGAATATCTTGGTTTCTCCATCTATGTTAATAGAGAGTTTTGCTGGATACAGTAACCTGGGCTGGCGTTTTTAATTCTCTTAGTGTCTGTATGACATCTGTCCAGGATCTTCTGGCTTTCATAGTCTCTGGTGAGAATTCTGGTGCAATTCTGATAGGTTTGCCTTTATATGTTATTTAACCTTCTCCCGTACTGCTTTTAATATTTTTATTTGTGTTGTGCATTTGGTGTTTTGACTATTATGTGATGGGAGAATATCCTTTTCTGGTCCAATCTATTTGGAGTTCTGTAGGCTTTGTGTACATTTATGGGCATCTCTTTCTTTTGATTAGGGAAGTTTTATTCTATAATTTTGTTTAAAGTATTACTGTACCTTGATGTTGGCAGTCTTTACTCTCTTCTATACCTGTTATCGTTAGGTTTGATCTTCTAATTGTGTCCTGGATTTCCTGTATATTTTGGGCTACATGCTTTTCCGTTTTACATTATCTTTGACAGTTGTGTCAATGATTTCTCTGGAATCTTCTGCTCCTTAGATTATGTCTGTTTTCTCTTTATCCTGTCATTGATTCACAAATCTATGACTCCTGGTCTCTTTCCTAAGTATTCCATCTCCAGGGTTGACTTCCTTTGTGCTTTCTCTATTGTTTCTATTTCCATTTTAACTCCTGGATGGTTTTGTTCATTTCCTTCTCCTCTTTTGTTCTTTGTCCAGTAGTTCTTTAAGGTAGTTTTGTGTTCCCTCTTTCTGGGATTCTACTTGTTTGCTTCTGTATTTTCTGTTGTCCTGTATTTTCTCCAGAGACTTATTTATGACCTTCTTAACCTCTTCCATCGTCATGATAAAATGTGAACTTAAATCTAGATCTTGCTTTTTTGGTGTGTTTGGATATCCAGTTTTGCCTTGCTGATACATTTGGGCTATGATGTGCCAAAGTTGTTTTGATTTCTTTTGTTTATGTTCCTGTGATTGCCTCTGGCCATCAGGTTGTCTCTGGAGTTAGCTTGTCTTGTTCTTTCTGACTTTGGCTTGACCATCCTGTAGGCTAATGTGTCAGGACTTCAGTAGACCTGTTTTCCTCTTTTTTTTTAACCCAGTTGTGGGAACAGAGTATTCTGCTCTCATGCGTGCAGTTTCTCCTGTCCACTGGCTTTCAGCTGTCACTGTGGGCGGGAACCAGAAGTAAATTCCCATACATCTCCTTGGTCCTTCTGTGGGAGGAGGGTGCACAGAAGGCACAAGGTGTTTTCCTCTTGTGTCAGGAATCTGGCCAGAGAGTAGTCTCCTCTGGTCCCAGAAGTTTCTGCACCTCTGAAGGTCTAGTTCCCCCCACCCTCGAGATTTTTATACAGGTAGCTGTTTGACCAGTTCTGTTCAGATCCAGGCACATTCTGGAACATGGTGCTCCTTCAGTTTTACTACTCCTATATTCCTGTGTCCAGAGGCACTATGCAGTTTTGTTTTGGGCCAGAGAAGTGGGTAATGGCGGGCAAAAGTGACAGTCTCTGTGCCATGTAGGCACAGTATTGCCCACCCTCCTGGGTTTTCAGCTTTCTCTCCCACAGTATCTAGGAGCAGGAAGCTCTGGGCTGGGATCAGCAAGGTTCAGGAGCCAGCTAGGAACTGGTAATGCCTGGTCCAAGAGAAATTGTGACTTTGCATGTTCTGAGTCCACCAGTCAGGTCACTTAGAGCAAAAAAGTTGTTTTCAAGTCTGGTTTGAAGCCTGAAGTCGCTCCTCGGGCTGACTTTCAGGTCTCTATTAGAGCCACAATGAGAAATGTCTTGCCCCCACTGCTCCTAGGTCACAATGCACAGGACGCCCAGATGGAGCTAGGTGTTTCTTTTTTTCTTTTTCTTTTTTTTCTTTTTTTTTTTTTGAGTCAGGATTGTGAACAGAGTTCTCAGGGGTTTCTCCCGCTCAGACAGTCTAAGTCTTCCCCACCCTACACAAGAATTGGTTGTAGGATGATGTTTGGACCAGTTTAGATCCAGGTGCAGTTTGGATTGCAGGGCACCTGCAGTATGACTGCTCCTATATTCATGTGTCCAAAGGTACTATGCAGTTTCTTCTTGGGGTAGTGATGTTTGCACAGGTGGGCAGAAGTGGCAGTCTCTCCTTCCCTGAGGTCTCAGTATTGCCACTCTAATGAGTGATCAGCTCTCTGTCACACAGAGTTTCCAAAGGAGTTTCAAATGTTCATTCCCTATCCTACAGGTCTCCAGTCTTTCCAATTCTCCTCCAAATGTGTTGAAGAAGACCCCTCTCATGAAGGGGAGGTACAACAGGCCCCATCATACAAAGAGGGTTGCAAAACATCTTCTCCTAAATGTAATATCAGTGATTTCTCATATTCCACAAATGGTTTAATCCTGCCGCCTCTCCACACGAGACTTTAATACCTTCACCAGCTGACAAAGCAGGGTAGAGAGCTATGTCCACTCACAAAGACAGTCAAATGTATCCCCTATCCCCAACAAAGTGCGTTATGCAATCTGCTTTGGGCAAAATGAGCTTGAAATCTGATTCTGCTGACAAAGGGAATTTCAGAACTTCCCTAATAAACCAAGAGGACCTTCAAAGTCCTCCACTAACAAAAATGGGCATGAATCATCACTTATGGTCCAAGGGGGAAAAATACAGTCACAAATCCCCAAGTGAACCTCATAACACACATACCTGCCCTAGCAGAGAGAAAACTTTCTGCATGTAAACCATTAGTTCAAGGACCATTGCCAGTTTCAGAAGGGGATCTTGAGAGTCCTACACCCACACAAGATATGGTAGAGAATTCTGAGTCCACCCAAGGAACTCTTGTGCCTTCTGCACATAAAAACTATGATCTAGCACACTCACCATCTCCCCCAGTACTTCAAATGTCCCTATACAAGAGAGAATTATTCAAATATCCTCTACCACCAAGAAGGACCCTCCTGACTTGTCATCAGGCCCAAAAGAGCCAGGTTTATCACAACACTCAATCAGTGAGCCATGCAGACTCCATTTTATACAAGGTGCAGAGAAGAAAAAAAGTCCCCTACCGTCTCAGGGGACTCTAGGTCATTCTGTCCTGAAAGGAGAGGCTCCAAAATTTTCCAAATACACATCAGAGATGCTAGAATTTTCCAAAACTGAGCAGGTTTCTCTGAGTAGTACTCTATCTTATAAAGAGACTGTGGGACAAGAAATATCTACAAAAGGAGTTCTAACCACAGCCACATCTTTAGAATGGGCTTCTCTATGTGAAAGTTATACAAAAGATGTTTTAGGACATTTTCCAACTGTACGGAAGGGTATGGATCCAACCATATGTGAACTGGAAGTGGTGGAACATGATATCAAACACCAGTGTCTGTAGCATCTTCAACATATGAGGAAAGGGATTCCTTGTATTCCATTAGTGCAAAAGAATGTGTACCACCGCCGCAAAATTCACAGCAGGCGACAGGAACTTCCTTATCTCCTCAAGATCAGCCATCTTCCCCAACTACAGAAGATGATACACACTCTTCCACATATGCAGAAAGGGTTCCAAGTCCTACTTTATACCCACAAGCTAACCCAGAACATCTGCCAAATACCTCAAAAGCTCTGGATTTTACCTTATCTTCTGAAGAGGCCTTGGAACCTGTTTTTCCTATCAATCAGACTAGGGAATCTGACACTTCTATTTGAAAGTCTGTTTTCACTTCTACTGCAGACGAAATTTTTCATGGAACTTCCCTAATTACACAACGATATTTAGAAACATCCTTATCTGCTCATGAGGCTCTCAGACCTCCCACATATATCCATGATGCTCTAGGAGAGGTCACATCTTCAGCGGTAGCTCTAATACCTTCTCCCCATTCTGACGTCACAGTCAGGATTTCTACACGTACACAGTACATTAAGACCTTCCTCATCTGAGAAGGATGTCTTAGGATCTACTGCATCTGAACAGCATATTTTACAACTATCCCTATCTACCCAAGTAGATTTAATTCACATGTCCACTCTGGGGAGAAATAGTCGACATTCTCCCGCTACCATAATGGACCACAGGCATCCAGTCTCTAGAAACAAAGGGTTAAGATTTGATCCTTCTGATGGAGTGTTGAAAATTGGTCCGCTAAGGAAGACAGTTTCAACGTTCCCCCTTCTGCCAAAAGGGATCTAGTTCCATCTTGTACTAAGCATAACAGAGTGTCACTAATACTGTCAGGGATCGGTGCTCATCCATGGGGTGGGCCTTATTCTGCCCTAACTATTGGTTGATCATTCCTCACTCTCTGCTCTATGCACGACACTTTCATTTCTTGTGGTCAGAATAAATTTTGCGTGAAAAGTTGGTGTCTCATTCATTCAATTTGGTTTGATCTCTGGCTACAGGAGATGGCTTCTTCAGGTCCAAATCACTGAGGCTGTGAGTCTCAGATAAGGAAACACCCATTGTTTCATTGGCATCTCTTACCCCAGCTCTCTGCCTCTTTCTCAATATGACCTCTACCTCCACACCCCTATCCATCTAGGCTGTTGTGTCTGGCCTCAGTAGTGGAGGATGTGATCACAGAGACTAGATATTCAAGGTGAGGCAATACTCGTGGGGTCCACTCCTTCTCAAAGGAGAAAGGACTGGGGGAAGGATTGTGAGAGGGGTGAACTGGAGGGAGGAAGTGTGCAGCATGTAAATTGAATAAATAAATAACTATGAATATAACTAAGTCTACTATAAGGTAAGAAGCAGGTGTTTGTGTGTGTGTGTGTGGGGGGGTGTGTAAGTAAGTAAAGTTGAAGTAAAGAGCAGTTGTGCGTGTGTCTGTGTTTGTGAGTGTGTGTGTGTATGTGTGTGTGTCTATGTGAATATATATGTAATACATATATATATATGTATATATATATATATATATGAAGGAAAGGAGCAGGTGGGTGTGTGTTTAATATTAAATTATCACATTTGAGAAAACAGTGGTCTATGCCGAAGACAGGACAGCTTAGGCACTGTATTTACAAAAAATGAAGATTGCTGAAGATGAAGAAATGATTCGTTGATTAATAACATTATCTCTTCTTCCAGAGAACCCTGGGCCAATCCCTAGCTCCCGAGTGACAGCTCACAAGTGGCTGTAATTTCAGCATAACAGAATCTCACACCCTCTTCATCCTCCTGAATACTAGGCATGCATGTGGTGCGCACGTGAACAAGCACATAAAACTCTTACATATGTACAACAAAAAGTATAAAAACCGAAGAGCAGTTCCTGCTTGACATAATTTGTTTTTTGTGAATATTCATAGTGATGATCACAGTCAAATAAACACTTTATTGATCTATAATGCAATCAAAGGAACTAAAAGTTAATGATCACATGAGTCACATAAAATCTATTTATTTCATAAAAGTTGCAATAAAAATTTGCAGTAATGAAATTAAAATTTTATTGATATACAAATTAATAAACGTTAATATTCTCATAAAGAGCTGAAAATAATACTTTCCACCTATTTGTTTGGCTTTTATAAATATTGCAGTTTGTGGTGAGTTTGTTGTTGGTTTTTGTAGGAGTTCATTTCCAGGTATTAGCCCATAAACTCTGTAAACTCATGCAGAATACACTACAGGAACTTAGGCTCTCTTGTGTTGAATCCAGGAAAGTTATATCTGTTTTCCTTTTTGTATGATCAATTTCCTTTTTGTACATTACAAGGATATTTTTGTTCTTGGATTCTTCCACTTTTGTGAAGCAGATAGCTGATAGATGATAAGTGGAGAATATTTAATTTTTGAAGATCATTTGTGAAGCTATTTCCTGATGTATGCACTATCAATGTTGTAGATTTTCCAATGTGTGGCCAAATGAACAGCTGTTCAGAGACTAAACATGCCTTATACCTACTGTTGCTTTGTCTTTTTAAAGAAGAAGACAGAAAGGGATGGTTTCATATAAGGGACTCTGTGGGGTAAACAGGAAGGAGGACAGCATTTGAGACATAAATAAATTAATAAAATAAGTAAATACAAAATATAAAGCAGAAGTCAAACTATAGAGGAAAATCAAATTTAATTGATAGGAAACAGTATGGTTTTGTATCAACCTACTTCCTGAATTTAATATACTTTCATCAATCTAATGATTAATTCTCAAAAATCAGAAAATTGAAAAAAAATTTTTACAAATAAGACAGTAGGTTGACCAAATCATAACAACAATGTTCCTAAAACTGTACACTTTCTATGCCTGCATCCAATCCAGAAATCCAGTTGACATTTAGTTATTACATTTCTTATGTCATTCTATTCTGTGATAATTTATTACAATTTTTATCTTCTGTTACCACACCTTTGAAGATAAATAATTACTTTCCTAGAATGTTTTTGAATTAGGATTTACTCAGTGTTTTTTCTCTATTAGGTTGAGATTATATGTACTTGACACAGATACCAAAAAGTTTTTTCTTTCTTTGCTTATCAGATTGAAGCATTAGGAGGATGCCTGTCATATTAACAACACCCAATTATGGAGCAATGAAATTATTTTAAATTATTTTCCTTTTGTAGTTAAAATATTTTAATGTATTTTTGTTTATATTCCTTTTAAAATAAAAGAAGTAATAGGAGAATTACATAAAGCCTATGGAAAGACTGTGTGTCTCTTCAAAACTTTAGGATATGTTTTCAGCATCTCGGTCATGTTTTTTACCAACATTTTGATCTGAATGTCCCTTACTGCATGTAAGTAGACGCAGAACAATGAGTCCGAGAAGAATATAATTATTGTCTTTCTGTTTGGGTGACTGATGCCTAAAACAAAACTGTAGTTTTAGTGTCATGGTAATTTTTTAATGTCTTCCATATTTTCAGCGCACTTAAGTGGAATTTTATTTTTGTTTCATTATAGTCATAAAGACTCAAGATTCTAATTTTATGTTATTTTCTTTTCTTGTTGAATAGCAGCCTGAATCTAATGATCTGACACTATCTGATTTGATATTTGTATTCTGTCACTTGTAAACCCATTTCAATTCCTGTATAGTGTGTGCATGCATGCTTGTGTGTGTATGTGTGTGTTTGTGTGTGTGCATATGTGTGTGTGTTTGTACGTATGTGTGAATGTGTGTGTGTGTGTGTGTGTATGTATGTATGTATGTCTGTGTGTGTTTATTTGAAACTATGATATTGATGTTGAGAATCTCCTGGCTGAAATTCTTTTCAACCACCCAATTAGAAATCAAAAAGTGCAGGAAAAACTACTCCTGTTCCAAAGTCATGGGCCCTGGGTGCCCAGAACTGATATATGAACTGACCAAATGGTACACAAAGCAGAGCCTAACAATTCACTGTGCTGAGAACTACTTAACAGTTCCAGTTCAATGCAATGAATTTACATGTACTGAGGAATATGTAATTGTAGTATAATGAGCTGAGATCATTTACAAACAATGTCTGGAGGATTTCCAAAGAGCTGAGAATGGATACAGAGAATTTTCAAGGCCCTGAGACATAGAATGTTGTTTAAACTCTGCCTGATGAAAATGTTTAAGTACTGGACTAATCTACTAAAGTAATTTATTAGCAAGCATACTTTACAATTGTTTGCAATTAAGCATGGTGGTGAATAAAGAGAACACACTCAAGCAAAGTAATGTTTTCAAAGTTTGTTTCAAGACAGCCAGAAAGAGCACAAACAACACCATTCATGCCACAACCTTCAATATAACAGCTTGTATTTGTTGTTTGGTTGATCCTTCTTCACTTTCATGGCTCACTTTACACATCTTAAAAATCTTCTCTGATGACCTCGTTACTGTGCAGACTTCGAGATGTGCCTTGCCTTTAATTCTATGTATTAAAACCAGTAATCATTTATTTATCAAATGATTATTTGGTTTTACTTTATCTTCAAAAATAATGAGTCTTGAGGAAATGATACCTTTATTGTGTGGGTTTGAATATTCATAATAGCAATCAGAGGATAATCGGGGCCCAACACACACACAGGGTGGATGGGGAGACTATACCTGTGTCAACATGAAAACATAGAAATGAGTGGGTTGATCTGTTTTTCTGCATAACATTGATAACTATTTAATGATAAGAATGGGTAAAAAATTGAGATACAGTCAAGGTTGTCTTTTCCATAATTTGAATGAGTGCTTATACAGGATGTGAAACTGAACTCAGACCCATAGTAAACCTTCTGCCTGAGCTTCATTACTGCCAGGACTACAAGTTTGCACTATCTTTGTAAATATGTGAACACTTAGCTCAATGCTAAGCACACTTTGGAAAATCCCCTGGTGTTAAGAGAGAAAGTACTAGATATGAAAATCTGTGAGAAAAAAATCACTTCTAAGCTTTGATTTTTGTGACTACAGAGAAAGACTTTGACTCTGATGTAACTGAGTGTCTAAAAGTATTAGAACATCAATATCTCTAATCGGCAAGAATCCCTCTAATGGCTTACTTCTGTCTTCCAGGAGATGAGTGTCAATTGTGTCAATTACTCTTTGTGGCAGGAAAAGGGCTTGTCTGTCAAATAATTTGCAATTGCCAAGAACTTTGAGATTCAAGGAGAATGCTTCCTCCTGTTCTCCCTCATTCTGCTCTCATAGCCTTTGCTATCTACACTAGTCCATCTCTAAAAACCCCCATGTACTTCTTTCTGGTGAACTTATGTATCCTGTAAATTGGTTACACTGGCTCTGTCATACCCAAGATATTTAGAGTGTTGTAAGGGAGATCTGAGGAATCTCTCAGGAAGGATGTGCAACACATATTTTTCTTTACACTTTCTGGTACAACTGAGTGCTGCCTATTGGCAACCATGGCCTTTGGCCACTGTATGGGCCAGCTTCACTATGCAACCCAAATGACTCTTGAGGTATGTGCCCCTTTGGCAATTGTTTCATGGTTAATAGGTTGCCCTGTAGTGTTGGGACAAAACTACTTGAGACCCAAATCTAACCACCCACAAAGAGTTGATAAATTCTTGCTCATCTTCCATTCCACAGTGACATCCACGCTGAACCTCATCATCTATAGCTTAAGGAACCAATATGTCAAGAGAGCACTGAGAAGAAATCTGGGTCTGAAGAAAGTTCTGATAATACATAGGTAATTAAGGATCCCAAAGTGCTCTTTCAAAAATGTGCAAAGTCTGTGAAAGAAAGAAAACAAAACCACTGTGCTCTTTCTGGCTGTCTTGAAACAAACTTTGAAAACATTACTTTGCTTTAGTGTGTTCTCTTTATTCACCACCATGCTTAATTGCAAACAATTGTAAAGTATGCTTGCTAATAAATTACTTTAGTAGATTAGTCCAGTACTTAAACATTTTCATCAGGCAGAGTTTAAACAACATTCTATGTCTCAGGGCCTTGAAAATTCTCTGTATCCATTCTCAGAAAACATGTTTTCTTAGCAGGAGTATCACTCCATAGGCATTAAATTTCTGTTTTCTTAATATTTTTCATGATATTCTAACAATCAGATTATTGATTTAAATAAAGAAACAAGATATGTATTGTCTTGATATGTAGTCCAGGCTAACCTGAAATTCCTAATTTCTCCCCCTTTGTCTCTTAAATGTGAGTATTCTAAGAGCATGACATGGTGCCTGGCTTGATAGGAATTCCTTCCTATATTTTCATCTCAACATCTTAAAATTCCACCAAATTGCCTGTATTTCTGTAAACATAGTATCTATACAGTTCATTCCTCTTTGCTCAATTTTGCATCGGGCAGCTGATGTGTGCTTGCATGGTTACTTACATGGAAAGCTGTTCAATTCCAGCACAGCCTTGTCTATTTTCAGATACCATCCTTCTCTTCTTTCTAGAGTTACACTCTGTTTTTCACAATGTAACTGCTAAAGTAGCTGTTAGCGCTGTGGTGATGACTCCTTTTCATCTTGTTCACATTGTAGCCTTATATGGAGAATGAGTATGGACGGCAAAGTTCTTATCATTATGTTTACCATCCTTACCAACCTGTGACCTCTCAGGTAATCAGAAGCTCCAGTGTTTAGCTGACTTTGGACCCTTGGGGATTCTGCCTGTCCCTTCCCATTATATCTTTCGAAGTTCAGTCTCATGTCCCTCAAATATTGGAACATGACAAACTCATTTTCCTCCCAGTCTGATAACTTTTCCCTTCAAAAGAGATGGCCTTTCTTGTTTTGTAGAGTGTATATGTCTTTACTGATATTTATGTTTTCTTGCCAAAAAATACACCATTTTTTCCTGACAAGAGTAGAGTAGGAGATATCACCAGCCCTTTAGACTCTCTCTCTATTCACTTGATATAATGAAATGTCAGAGGTATGTGAGTAGATCAGCACATGTTGGATCCAAAAATCAAATGGTGGTTTCTGTATTTCCAAATGAAAAATGAGTAACCATGCTACCTATGTTCATAAATACCATGTAACACACACACACACACACACACACACACTCACTTGTATTCCACATAGACATGTGTACCTATATATTCATGCAGAGTCAGAGACACATAGAAACACAATAGAGAAAGAGCACGTAGAGATTGTACATGAATTAAAATGTTAGTATAAGCAACGATGAAGGATAACAGTATTTGTTTACATCCTGCTTCACCATTTGGTCACTTATAAACACAGCTAAGAAAAAAATGTATTCCCCATAAGTTTTCTTCTGTGTGAATAAGTTAATTTCCCAAATGACTTAAGTTGATCAGGTGTGGAATGCTTGTCAGATACATGGGTCATGAGCATGTGTACATGTCTAACCACAAACATTTTAGGTTTACCTTTGCATACACTCTATTTTGGGGAATTTCTCACCATAATACATAATTTTTGTATCTATTCACTAATTGATCACTAGATTAATTTTCTTTTGGGGATAATGAAAAACACAGATCCCCAAAACAACAAAAACAACAAAAAAGATAAACAATGCATAATTTTCTCATGGAGGCAGGGGACATAGTCACGTATAGTAGCTTATTAGATCTATTAGATGAGATCTAACACATACATGCAAAAGTTATAAAAATCTAAGTGTAGAGAACATAGGGTAGACTTAAAGCTCTGACAATTATGAAACATGAGTGCTGTTGTACATACTTGACAATTGAGTGGATTCTGCTTTGTAGAAAAAATGCTGGAATGCATAGGATACTACTGTGATGCATTTCAAACTTATTTGGTGTACTATAAATATTTCTCTACACTAAATTAAAGCAAACAAACAAACAAAAACAAATAAATAACCTTCCTACAGTCAGCACAGAAATGACTACAGCTTAAATTAGAAATATTTTTAAAGCAACTTCTTTTCATTAGTAGGTTCAGTATTTGTATAGGTAGCTCTCTAGATAGAGAGTGAGGCCTTGCCTCTCCCAGTTAAATTTCCAGAATATCAACTCAAGAACCAGAATGTTATATTTATATTTGAATTTGTGCAATAAAAATGATTCACCAGAAATCCTGAGGGTTCATAAAAGAAATCTTACTAAACCTAAAAGCACACTTTGCATGTGACATGATAATAGTAGGAGATTTCTACACCCCACCCTCTTGACTGGAAAGATCGTGGAAACAGAAATTAAAGAGAGATGTAGAGAAAGTAATAGAAGTTATGAACCAAATGGATTTAACAGATATTTATAGAACATTCCATCCTAAAAAATAAGGATATACATTCTTCTCATAACCTCAGGGAACCTTCTTCAAAATGGACCACATACTCGATCCCTCAACAGACCTTAACAGATACAGGAAGATAGAAATAGTCCCATACATTCTATCAGATCACCACACACTAAGACTGGTCTTCAACAATAACAATAATGACAGAAAGTCCACATATATATGGAAGTTGAAAAATGCTTTACTCCATGACAACTTGGTCAAGGAAGAAATAAAGAAAGAAATTAAAGACTTCTTAGAATTTAATGAAAATGAAAACACAACATTCCCAAACATTTGTGACACACTGAAAGCAGAGCTAAGAGAAAAACTTATAGCCCTGAGTGCTTGTGAAAAGAAACAGGAGACAGCATATGTCAGGAGCTTGATAGCACATGTAAAAGCTCTACAACAAAAAGAACCCAAGGGGGGTAGAAAGCAGGAAATTATCAAACTCAGAGCTGAAATCAACAAAGTAGAAATGAAAAGGATGATACAAAGAATCAACAAAACCAGGAGCTTTTTTCCTTGAGAAAAAAATAAGATAGATAAACCCTTAGCCAAACAAACCAGAGGTCAAAGAGACTGTATCCAAATTTACAAAATCAGAAGTGAAAAGGGGGACATAACAACAGAATCTGAAGAAATTAACAAAAAATCATCAGATTCTACTATAAAAGCCTATATTCAACAAAACTGCAAAATTTGGAGAAAATGGATAATTTTATAGACAGATACCAGGAAGCAAAGTTAAATCAGGAACAAATAATCTATCTAAACAACCCCATAACTCCTAAAGAAATAGAAGCTGATATTAAAAGTTTCCCATCCTAAAACAGCCCAGGTCAAGATGGGTTTAGTGCAGAATTCTTTCAGACCTTCTTAGAAGACCTCATACAAATATTTTCCAAACTATTCCACAAAATTGAAACAGACAGAGGACTACCGCATTTCGTATATGAATCCACAATTATTCTTATACCTAACCCACACAAAGATTCAACACAGAAAGAGAACTTCAGACCAATTTCCCTTATGAATATTGAAGAAAAAAATCAATAAAATTCTTGCAAACCGAATTTAAGAATACATCAGAAAAATTATCAAGTAGACTTGAACCCAGGGATGGAAGGATGGTTTAATATAGGAAAATTCATAAATGTAATCCATCATGTAAACAAACTCAAAGATAAGGAGCACAAGGTCATTTCATTAGAGGTGAGAAAGCATTTGTCAAATACAACAACCCGTGTGGATAAAAGTCCTGGAATAATCACGAATTTAAGGCTCATATAAAACATAGTGTAAGAAATATACAGGAAACATGTAGCTAACATCAAACTAAATGGAAAGAAACTTGAAGCAATCCCACTAAAATCAGGCACTAGACAAGTCTGCCCAACTCTCTCCCTACTTATTCAAATCATGACTCCATGTCATAGCAGAGAAAGCAGCCAGCAAAAGGGGGTCAAACGGTTACAAATTGGAAGGGAAGATATCAAAATATCACTATTTTCAGATGATATGATAGTATACTTAAGTATTCCCAAAAGTTCCTCCAGAGAACTTCTTAACCTGATAAATAACTTCAGCAAAATGTGAGCATATAAAATTAACTCAAACCTACCAGTAGCCTTCCTCTCCTCAATGGATAAACAGGCTGAGATAGAAATAATGAAATCACACACTTCACAATAGTCCCAAATAATATAAAATACCTTGGTGTGAGTTTAACCAAGCAAGTGAATGATCTGTATGACAAGAAGTTCATGTCTCTGAAGAAAGAAATTGAGGAAGAACTCAGAAGATAGAAAGAGCTTCCATGCTCATGGATTGACAGGATTAATATAGTAAAGATGGCAATTTTGCCAAAAGCAATGTACACATTCAATGCAATCTCCATTAAAATTCCTACTCACTTCTTTAATTGAGATAGAAAGAGCAATCTGAAAATTCATTTGGAATAAGAAAAAGCCAGGATAGTGAAAACTATTCTCAACAATAAAAGAACTTCTGGGGGAATCATCACCCCTGAACTCAAGCAGTATTACAGAGCAATAGTGATAAAAACTGCATGATATTGGTACAGAGACAGACGGATAGACCAGTGGAATAGAATTGAAGACCCAGAAATGAACCCACACACCTATCATTTATTATTTGGCAAGGGAGATAAAAACCATCCAAAGGAAGAAACATAGCATTTTCCAAAAATAGTGCTGGTTCAATTGGAAGTCAGCATGTAGAAGAATGCAAATTTTCCCATTTTCATGACCATGAACTAAGCTAAAATCCAAGTGAATCAAGGAGCTACACATCAAACCAGATACACTCAAACAAATAGAAGAAAAGGTCGGAAAGAATCTTGAACACATGGGCACTGGAGAAAATTTCCTGAACAAAACACCAATGACTTATGCTTTAGCATCAAGAATTGACAAGTAGGACTTCATAAAACAGCAAAGTTCTGTAAGGCAAAAGACACCATCATTTGGACAAAACTGTAAACAACAGAATGGGAAAAGATTTTTACCAATCCAATATCTGATAGTAGGTAATATCAAAAATATACAAAGAATTTAAGAAGTTAGACTCTAGAAAGGAAAAATACCCTATAAAGGGGTACCGTGAGTTGCAAAACATTCACAGCTGAAGGTTATCAAATGGCCAAAAAACAACTAAATAATTGTTCAATATCCTTAGTCATCAGGGAAATTAAAAGCAAAACAAATCTGAGATTCCACCTCACAACAGTCAGAATGGCTAAGATATAAATCTCAGGTGACAGCAGATGCTGGCGAGAATGTGGAGTAATAGGAACACTCTTCCATTGTTGCTGGGATTGCAGACTGGTACAACTCTTTTGAAGGTTCTTCAGAAAATTGGACATTCCATGACCTGAGGACCCAGCTATACCTCTCTTGGGCATATACCCAAAAGATACATACAGCACTCGAACATAAAGCAATGAAATATATTCGACTATGTTCATAGCAGCCTTATTATAAATAGTCAGAACCTGGAAAGAACCCAGATGACCTTCAACAGAGGAATGGATACAGAAATGTGGTACATCTACACTATAGAATATTATTCAGGTATCAAAAACAATGACTTCATGAAATTCTTAGGCAAATGGAATGAACTAGAAAATATCATCCTAAGTGACTTTACTCAATCACAGAAAAGAACACATTCTTGATAAGTAGATATAATCCAAAAAGCTTGAATTACACATCATGCCATACACAGACCACATGAAACTCAAGAAGGATGACCAAATGCAGATGCTTTACACCTTCTTTAAAAGGGGAACCAAAATACCCAGAGTAGTGGATAAGGAGGCAAAGTTTATAACAGAGATTGAAGTACCTGCCATTCAGAGTCTGTCCCACATGTAGTCCATATACATATACAGACACCAAAACTGTATAAGATGGATGAAGCTAAGATGTGCAGGCTCACAATAACTGGATATTGATCCCTCCTTAGAGACATAGCCAGAGTATGTCAAATACAGAGGGAAATGCCATCAGCAAGCTACTGAACAAAGAATCAGAACCCAGTTGGAGGAATTAGAGAAAGGATTGAAAGAGGGGAAGGGATTTACAACCCCATAATAATAACAATGCCAACCAACCAGAGCTTCCAGGGACCAATCCACAGCAGAAAAATTATAAATGGACTGACCCATGGTTCTAACTGCATGTCCTAAAGGATGGCCTTGCTGAAAAACAATGAAAAGAGAAACATTTTTTTCTGACATGGTTTGTCCCCCAGTGTAGGGGAATGTGGGGAAGTGTGGTGTGGCTGTGTGGGGATTTGTACTCCCTTATAAAAGGGTAGGGGGAAGGGTTAAGGGGCTTATGTACTGGAAACCTGGAAAAAGGAGTAATATTCGAAAAGGAAATAGGAAATGCCCAATAATGAGACAGAGAGATTCACAGAGAGAGAGAGAGAGAGAGAGAGAGAGAGAGAGAGAGAGAGAGAGAGAGAAAGAGAGACAGAGAGACAGAGAGAGACAGAGAGAGAAGGAGAGAGGAAGAAGGAGAAGGAGAAGGAGAAGAAGAAGAAGAAGAAGAAGAAGAAGAAGAAGAAGAAGAAGAAGAAGAAGAAGAAGAAGAAGAAGAAGAAGAAGAAGAAGAAGGAAGAGAAGGGGGAGGAGGAAGAAGAGGATTAAGAGGAAGAGGAAGAGGGAGAAGAGGAGAAGAAAGAAAGAAAGAAAAAGAAAGAAGAAGAAGACGACGACGACGACGAAGAAGAAGAAGAAGAAGAAGAAGAAGAAGAAGAAGAAGAAGAAGAAGAAGAAGAAGAAGAAAAAGAAGAAGAAGAAGAAGAAGAAGAGGGAATTGAAACAGAAAGAAAACTAAACTTTCATTCTCCCCATTCCCTCTCTTCCTCAGCTGTTGTTGAGGCAGTCGGGCTAGTGAGACATTATAGTGTAATTTCTGGTGTTACTTTGAGACACCATCTCATAGTAAACTTTAGTCTCTTAAAATCTTCTTGCCCCCTCTTCTGTAATGGTCCTCAGCATTGAATCAAGTGACATTTTGTAGATAGAGCCATTGAGACTGGACTTGAAATTTCTATCCTGCATTTTGAAAGGCTGGGACTTTTACTGTGATCTTTGTTGCAGAGAGTGTAATTAATTCTGTACATAAGGACACATGGCTTTGATTGTTGTTAGGTATGATACTGGCTTTATAAGTAAGGGGCTGTACATTCTCCCCCATAACCACAGCTTCAATAGCCTTATATGCGTGGCTAAATTACCAGTACCATCCATGTTCATTGAACTTGACTAAAGCAAAATTAGAGAGCTGTTGGTTTTCACCAAGCTATTTATGCCACTGCACTGCCGTTATGGTTATCCTTCCATGTTAATCATTGTGTTTTACAGACATGATGTGAACAATCACTTGAAGCTGACAAGACTGTAATTACAGGCTATACTCGAAATTCGAACTGTGCCTGGCATATCTTGCTTTATAAGAATAGTGACCCTCTGATAGGCAGGCAGATGTAAAAGTTAAATTTACTCTTAACTAAAAAAAGTAAATTAAATTTTTTTCCTGCTATAGCGCATTTTATTTATTGAAGCAAAATAAAATATATTTACTTGATGTTGGGGAAATATCATTTAACAATATAATCCGTCTCCTTTTAAGTAATTAAACGTCACATGTAGTTGGTAACTGTCATACTGTGTAAAATTGGCATCAGATTGTGACGATGAAATATTCTGTTTTATGCAAATGCATAGTAATAATGGACAAAATTATGTACCAAGTTTCATGCTTTACGTAACTAATTGCATGTATTCAATTGTATCTAGGATAATTTCATATTATCTAGGTATCAAATGCATAGTAATTATGATTAAATTATTAATTAAATATTAAAATAAGCATACTAGAGTTACCAAGTGGACATGGAAAATAAAATGTATTAGAATAATCAAAAATATTTATTAAAAGCCAAATGATGAAAGCATTGTATAATAAAAGCAGCCTGGAGCTATATGTCATCTTAAAATTTTATAGTGTGTTCCAGTGAGGTGGTTTAGCAGATAAAATTACATGCCATGAAAAACCAAGAACCTACATTTGATACCTACACACATATAGTTGGAAGACTTATATTCACTACATTGCCAGAACACATAAAAGCTTACACAGACTATTAATAATGAGACTAATGAGAACAATAATAATAAGAAAAAGAAAAAACAAAACTCTAGGACATTTTAAAGAAATAGTTTATTGGCCTTAAAATAGATAATTCAACACATTTTCTTAGTACATTAACTTTACAAAGAAAAACTAAAAGGCTCTTACTTCATTCTATATGAAAGCAAAAACACATCAGATGGATTGTGTAAAGATGGATTGTGGAAACTGTAAAATTAATATAGTAATTGCAGAGGAAAGAAACAGACACTAACCCAAAGTTCTATAAGTAAACACTTGAAGGATTTAGTGTATAATATTAACATATTTAATCCAACACATCTTAAGATGATAAGGAAAGGAAAGCTGGAAAAAATAATGCCTGAATGTAGTCATAGCACTTAAATGTGGAAAGAAGTCTCAAGTTCAAAGATACCCTGAAATACATGAAAAAATTACAAATAGGTTGATTTTATTATGGAATAAGTATTGTAGTACTAGCTTAGTGTTTAAAAGCAGTTACTTCACTTAAGAGCAAACACATTCAGTTTCCAACACCCATGAAGCCACTTGCAACCAGCGGTAAAACAAACTCCAAGGGATCTGAAATCTTCTGTTCTCCCCAAGTGCCTGTGTTCATGTGCACAAATCTATATATAGACGTTCACACATAACAGATCATTAAAATAAAGGATTCATGAATGTATTTTCTGCACAAATTATAAATAGTAAGCCTTCAACATATGCAAACACAATTGACGCAATGTAATAAGAAAGAAGACAATTCGCAAATAGTATGAAGAGTAAATTAAGAATTAATTCTTGTCACAGACCCCGTGGGAAAGAGACCTCACCGCCTGGTCAGGTGGGCACTCCTGAGGCTGCAGGGCAGAAGAGAACACCAACACTGCCCACCCCTGCCCACATCCCTGGCCCAAGAGAAAACTGTATAAGGCCTCTGGGCTCCCGTGGGGGAGGGCCCAGGAGAGGCAGGACCCCTGCCAGAGACACCACCGGAGCCTGAAGGAAACAGACCAGATAAACAGTTCTCTGCACCCAAATCCCGTGGGAGGGAGAGCTAAACCTTCAGAGAGGCAGACAAGCCTGGGAAACCAGAAGAGACTGCTCTCTGTACAAACATCTCGGACGCCAGAGGAAAACACCAAAGGCCATCTGGGACCCTGGTGCACTGAAGCTCCGGGAAGGGGCTGCAGAGGTCTTCCTGTTTGCTGCCGCCACAGAGAGGCCGTGGGCAGCACGCCGAGAGCAAACTTGAGCCTCGGGACCACAGGTAAGACCAACTTTTCTGCATCAAGAAAGCTGGCTGGTGAACTCAAGACACAGGCCCACAGGAACAGCTGAAGACCTGTAGAGAGGAAAAACTACACGCCCGAAAGCAGAACACTCTGTCCCCATAACTGACTGAAAGAGAGGAAAACAGGTCTACAGCACTCCTGTCACACAGGCTTATAGCACAGTCTAGCCAATGTCAGAAATAGCAGAACAAAGTAACACTAGAGATAATCTGATGGCGAGAGGCAAGCGCAGGAACCCAAGCAACAGAAACCAAGACTACATGGCATCATCGGAGCCCAATTCTCCCACCAAAACAAATATGGAATATCCAAACACCCCAGAAAAGCAAGATCTAGTTTCAAAACCATATTTGATCATTATGCTGGAGGACTTCAAGAAAGAAGCGAAGAACTCCCTTAGGGAAAAACTGGAAAACATTAATAAGCAAGTAGAAGCCTACAGAGAGGAATCGCAAAAATCCCTGAAAGAATCGCAAAAATCCCTGAAAGAATTCCAGGAAAACACAATCAACAGTTGAAGGAATTAAAAATGGAAATAAAAGCAATCAAGAAAGAACACATGGAAACAACCCTGGATATAGAAAACCAAAAGAAGAGACAAGGAGCTGCAGATACAAGCTTCACCAACAGAATACAAGAGATGGAAGAGAGAATCTCGGGAGCAGAAGATTCCATAGAAATCATCGACTCAACTGTCAAAGATAATGTAAAGCGGAAAAAGCTACTGGTCCAAAACATACAGGAAATCCAGGACTCAATGAGAAGATCAAACCTAAGGATAATAGGTATAGAAGAGAGTGAAGACTCCCAGCTCAAAGGACCAGTAAATATCTTCAACAAAATCATAGAAGAAAACTTCCCTAACCTAAAAAAAGTGATACCCATAGGCATACAAGAAGCCTACAGAACTCCAAATAGATTGGACCAGAAAAGAAACACCTCCCGTCACATAATCGTCAAAACACCAAACGCATAAAATAAAGAAAGAATATTAAAAGCAGTAAGGGAAAAAAGTAAAGTAACATATAAAGGCAGACCTATCAGAATCACACTAGACTTCTCGCCAGAAACTATGAAGGCCAGAAGATACTGGACTGATGTCATACAGACCCTAAGAGAACACAAATGCCAGCCCAGGTTACAGTATCCTGCAAATTCTCAATTAACATAGATGGAGAAACCAAGATATTCCATGACAAAACCAAATTTACACAAAATCTTTCTACAAATCCAGCACTACAAAGAATAATAAATGGTAAAGCCCAACATAAGGAGGCAAGCCATACCCTAGAAGAAGCAAGAAACTTATCGTCTTGGCAACAAAACAAAGAGAATGAAAGCACACAAACATAACCTCACATCCAAATATGAATATAACGGGAAGCAATAATCACTATTCCTTAATATCTCTCACCATCAATGGCCTCAACTCCCCAACAAAAAGACAGAGATTAACAAACTGGATACACAACGAGGACACTGCATTCTGATGCCTACACCACAGAGACAAAGACAGACATTACCTCAGACTGAAAGGCTGGAAAACAATTTTCCAAGCAAATGGTCAGAAGAAGCAAGCTGGAGTCGCCATTCTAATATCAAATAAAATCAATTTTCAACTAAAATTCATCAAAAAAGGTAAGGAAGTACACTTCATATTCATCAAAGGAAAAATCCACCAAGATGAACTCTCAATCCTAAATGTCTTTGCCCCAAATACAAGGGCAACAACATATGTAAAAGAAACCTTACTAAAGCTCAAAACACACATTGCACCTCACACATAATATTGGGAGATTTCAACACCCCACTCTCATCAATGACAGATCATGGAAACAGAAATTAAACAGAGATGTAGACAGAGTAAGAGAAGTCATGAGCCAAATGGACTTAACGGATATTTATAGAACATTCTATCCTAAAGCAAAAGGATATACTTTCTTCTCAGCTCCTCATGATACTTTCTCTAAAATTGACCATAAAATTGGTCAAGAAACGGGCCTCAACAGGTACAGAAAGATAGAAATAATCCCATGCGTGCTATCGGACCACCACGGCCTAAAACTGGTCTTCAAACACAAACAAGGAAGACTGCCCACATATACTTGGAAATTGAACAATGCTCTACTCAATGATAATCTGGTTAAGGAAGAAATAAAGAAAGAAATTAAAAACTTTTTAGAATTTAATGAAAATGAAGGTACACATACCCAAACTTATGGGACACAATGAACGCTGTGCTAAGAGGAAAACTCATAGCGCTGAGTGCCTGCAGAAAGAAACAGGAAAGAGCATATGTCAGCAGCTTGACAGCACACCTAAAAGCTCTAGAACAAAAAGAACAAATACACCCAGGAGGAGTAGAAGGCAGGAAATAATCAAACTCAGAGTTGAAATCAACCAAGTAGAAACAAAAAGGACCATAGAAAGAATCAACAGAACCAAAAGTTGGTTCTTTGAGAAAATCAACAATAAAGATAAACCCTTAGCCAGACTAATGAGAGGACACAGAGAGTGCGTCCAAATTAACAAAATCAGAAATGAAAAGGGAGACTTAACAACAGATTCAGAGGAAATTCAAAAAATCATCAGATCTTTCTATAAAAACCTATATTCAACAAAATTTGAAAATCTTCAGGAAATGGACAATTTCCTAGACAGATACCAGGTACCGAAGTTAAATCAGGAACAGATAAACCACTTAAACAACCCCATAACTCCTAAGGAAATAGAAGCAGTCATTAAAGGTCTCCCAACCAAAAAGAGCTCAGGTCCAGATGGGTTTAGTGCAGAATTCTATCAAACCTTCATAGAAGACCTCATACCAGTTTATCCAAACTATTCCACAAAATTGAAACAGATGGATCACTACCGAATACCTTCTACAAAGCCACAATTACTCTTACACCTAAACCACACAAAGACCCAACAAAGAAAGAGAACTTCAGACCAATTTCCCTTATGAATATCAACGCAAAAATACTCAACAAAATTCTGGCAAACCGAATCCAAGAGCACATCAAAACAATCATCCACCACTTCTTCGGAAAAGAAGAAGTCAAAATATCACGATTTGGAGATGATATGATAGTATATTTAAGTGATCACAAAGATTCCACCAGAGAACTACTAAAGCTGATAAACAATTTAGGAAAGTGGCTGGGTATAAAATTAACTCAAATAAATCAGTTGCCTTCCTCTATACAAAAGAGAAACAAGCCGAGAAATAAATTAGGGAAACGGCACCCTTCATAATATATTAAATATACGGAAAACCAACAACGTGATCCATTATATAAGCAAACTGAAAGAACAAAACTACATGATCATTTCATTAGACGCTGAGAAAGCATTTGACAAAATTCAACACCCCTTCATGATAAAAGTCCTGGAAAGAATAGGAATTCAAGGCCCATACCTGAACATAGTTAAAGCCATATACAGCAAACCAGTTGCTAACATTAAACTAAATGGAGAGAAACTTGAAGCAATCCCACTAAAATCAGGGACTAGACAAGGCTGCCCACTCTCTCCCTACTTATTCAATATAGTTCTTGAATTTATAGCCAGAGCAATTAGACAACAGAAGGAGGTCAAGTGGATACAGAACGGAAAAGAAGAAGTCAAAATATCACTATTTGCAGATGACATGATAGTATATTTAAGTGATCCCAAAGGTTCCACCAGAGAACTACTAAAGCTGATAAACAATTTAGGAATGTGGCTGGGTATAAAATTAACTCAAATAAATCAGTTGCCTTCCTCTATACAAAAGAGAAACAAGCCGAGAAAGAAATTAGGGAAACGACACCCTTCATAATAGACCCAAATAATATAAAGTACCTCGGTGTGACTTTAACAAAGCAAGTAAAAGATCTGTACAATAAGAACTTCAAGACACTGAAGAAGGAAATTGAAGAAGACCTCAGAAGATGGAAAGATCTCCCATGCTCATGGATTGGCAGGATCAATATAGTAAAAATGACCATTTTACCAAAAGCGATCTACAGATTCAATGCAATCCCCATCAAAATACCAATCCAATTCTTCAAAGAGTTAGACAGAAAAATTTGCAAATTCATCTGGAATAACAAAAAACCCAGGATAGCTAAAGCTATCCTCAACAATAAAAGGACTTCAGGAGGAATCACTATCCTTGAACTCAAGCAGTATTACAGAGCAATAGTGATAAAAACTGCATGGTATTGGTACAGAGAGAGACAGATAGACCAATGGAATAGAATTGAAGACCCAGAAATGAACCCACACACCTATGGTCACTTGATTTTAGACAAAGGAGCCAAAACCATCAAATGGAAAAAAGATAGCATTTTCAGCAAATGGTGCTGGTTCAACTGGAGGTCAACATGTAGAAGAATGCAGATCGATCCATGCGTATCACCCTGTACAAAGCTTAAGTCCAAGTGGATCAAGGACCTCCACATCAAACCTGACACACTCAAACTATTAGAAGAAAAACTAGGGAAGCATCTGGAACACATGGGCACTGGAAAAAATTTCCTAAACAAAACACCAATAGCTTACGTTTCTAAGATCAAGAATCGACTAATAGGATCTCATAAAACTGCAAAGCTTCTGTAAGGCAAAGGACACTGTGGTTAGAACAAAACGGCAACCAACAGATTGGGAAAAGATCTTTACCAATCCTACAACAGATAGAGGCCTTATATCCAAAAATATACAAAGAACTCAAGAAGTTAGACCGCAGGGAAACAAATAACCCTATTAAAATATGGGGTTCAGAGCTAAACAAAGAATTCACAGCTGAGGAATGCCGAATGGCTGAGAAACACCTAAAGAAATGTTCAACATTTTTACTCATAAGGGAAATGCAAATCAAAACAACCCTGAGATTTCACCTCACACCAGTGAGAATGGCTAAGATCAAAAACTCAGGGGACAACAGATGCTGGTGAAGATGCGGAGAAAGAGGAACAATCCTCCATTGTTGATGGGATTGCAAACTGGTACAAACATTCTGGAAATCAGTCTGGAGGATCCTCAGAAAATTGGACATTGAACTGCCTGAGGATCCAGCTATACCTCTCTTGGGCATATACCCAAAAGATGCCTCAACATATAAAAGAGACACGTGCTCCACTATGTTCATCGCAGCCTTATTTATAATAGCCAGAAAATGGAAAGAACCCAGATGCCCTTCAACAGAGGAATGGATACAGAAAATGTGGTACATCTACACAATGGAATATTACTCAGCTATCAAAAACAACGAGTTTATGAAATTCGTAGGCAAATGGTTGGAACTGGAAAATATCATCCTGAGTGAGCTAACCCAATCACAGAAAGACATACATGGTATGCACTCATTGATAAGTGGCTATTAGCCCAAATGCTTGAATTACCCTAGATCCCTAGAACAAATGAAATTCAAGACAGATGATCAAAACGTGAATGTTTCACTCCTTCTTTAAAAGGGGAACAATATTACCCTTAGCAGGGAAGAGAGAGGCAAAGATTAAAACAGAGACTGAAGGAACACCCATTCAAAGCCTGCCCCACATGTGGCCCATACATATACAGCCACCCAATTACACAAGATGGATGAAGCAAAGAAGTGCAGACCGACAGGAGCCGGATGCAGATCGCTCCTGAGAGACACAGCCAGAATATAGCAAATACAGAGGCGAATGCCAGCAGCAAAACACTGAACTGAAAATAGGACCCCCGTTGAAGGAATCAGAGAAAGAAGTGGAAGAGCTTGAAGGGCCTCGAGACCCCATATGTACAACAACGCCAAGCAACCAGAGCTTCCAGGGACTAAGCCACTACCTAAAGACTATACATGGACTGACCCTGGACTCTGACCTCATAGGTAGCAATGAATATCCTAGTAAGAGCACCAGTGGAAGGGGAAGCCCTGGGTTCTGCTAAGACTGAATCCCCAGTGAACTAGACTGGTGGGGGAGGGCGGCAATGGGGGGAGCTTTGGGAAGGGAACACCCATAAGGAAGGGGAGAGGTGAGGGGGATGTTTGCCTGGATACCGGGAAAGGGAATAACACTCGAAATATATATAAGAAATACTCAAGTTAATAAAAAAAATTAAAAAAAAGAATTAATTCTTACACAGTTCAGTAAGCATAAAACACTAAACTTCATGACTGAATTGTAATGTGGATGTTAAAAAGAATCTAGCATTTGAATTTACGACTGAAACTATTTTATAAATTATTTTATTTATTTACATTCCTTCCATTGTGCACTCTACTGCTCCCCTCCCACAGGTCCTCATCCCATTCCACCTCTTCCTTCCCTGACTCCAAGAGGATTTTCCCCAGATCCTGCCAGGCACCATAATCCCTGTGGGCTCAAGTCTCTCGAGGATTAGGCCAGACCAGGCAGTCCTCTGCTATACATGTGTCAGGGAATCAGACCAGCTTGTGTATCCTGCCTGGTTGTTGGCTCAGTGTCTGGGAGATCTCAGCGGTCCGGAGTAGTTGTGACTGCTGGTCTTCCTATAGAGGTTGCCCTCTGCTTCAACTTTGTCAATCCTTCCCCTAATTCAACAACTGAGAGAAGTCAGAGACTGATACCGTTTAAAATATATGTCTCATTTAATTTTGAATGGTATACTATGGGTTCTTTCATATAAAATTGATGGCAATATGTATTTATTATACTGTTTTGACATGGAAATTTGGCAGTATTTATACCAGTATTACATTACTTAACAGCCTTTACATCATTCCTACAACGTGTTTATTAATATATACTAAATATAATGAAAATAATCACCACTGAGTACAGTGTCTGGGTCAGTGTCCATGCTGATTTTCTGTAGTGAACTTTAGTTAATGAAAATGAAAATAATGTGAATGCCACCATTAGGTTAGTATTTAAACAGATGAGTATACAACCATTTATTAAATGCATGATGTTTCATGCAGAAATTTCCCATGCACATGTATTCAAGACATATTGTTAAATGAAAAACAAATGACAGAATATTGCATTATGTAATCAAACTTCATAAACAGAAGATTTACACTTATTCTATAATTTTGTTAAAGTAGAGTAAATCAGCAGGAGAGACAGTAGGCAGAACACTGGGAGTTCTAGGACAATTTGAGCTCCACAATGAGACCCAATTTTAAAAACAAATTGATCATATTTGAAAGAATGTCTGCCAAACCGAACTTAATGGTTACATTTGGAAGTTTTAAGAAATCAAGATATTCTTTGACAATTCCATACGTGCACAACACATGTATGGAAGCCCACTACACTCCCAATCTCTTATCTTCCCCAACCAACATATCCTCTTTAGACCAAATGTCCTCATCACATGCATGTCTTTTATTTTTTTGCTTTATGAAACCCTGGATTTAACCTGAGTCACTTCTGTGAACATGGGCATGAAGTTATACACTTAACAACTGGTTAGACACCCGTGGCTACATCATTTTCTATTCTCCAGCACTCGCTTAGTTCCTATGAATAGGCAGGATCAATATTATATAGGGTCTGTTCAGATAGATGTAACTATTTGATTTTCTGAGTGCCACAACTTTATCATGCTCATTGGACAGCATCTCACAGATCTCCTTACCTATCAATTGGCCCTTGAAAGAGGCCAAGCCCTGCATTTCACCTTATCTCTGAACTGGAAGTTATCTCCTGTGGGAAATCATTTGAAAATGAAAACTAGTTTTCTCCAAGAGAATCTCACTGGGTACACAAACTAATTTTAAGGGTAGAGTGCGTATAAAGCACTAAGGGAACTGAACAATATCTTTGGGAGATCCTTGTCTCATAAAGGGTCAGGACTTTTTCTCCAGAATGCCTTTTTCCTTTTGTTATTTGTTCATTTATCTATTAATTTTTACTCTGTATGTTTTGTGTATGTATACATTTTAACTGCTTTTATGTTTCCATGGAAATCCTCAGTGCGCAAATGGAAGTCTGTGTCTCTGTGTCTGTATCTGATTCTTGTAGCTTGCATTGGCTCTTTTCTCTCTGCTTGTTTTGCTCTAGTCCACTTCATTAACTTTCATTTTATTTTTACCTCTTAGATGACTGTTTTTTTTCTAGTGAGAGTCAGAAGAATGTAGATACAGATGACAGGAGAGGTATAGAAAAAGGGGGGGAATAGAGGGATTGGAAATCATAATTCAAATATATTGCATGAAAAAGTCTAATTTTAAGAAAAGAATTTTTAAAACATACTTTCTAGGGCCTGTCTGCCCACTTTTCTCAAAGTCCTAACTAATGTCATATCAAAAGTTAATGAAAATATTTTAAACCCTTTCCAAGGCACAGAAAATGATTTGTTTACAGCCAACCTGGAACTGCCACTATGGGAGTGAAGCTTCTGTAGAATTGCAATAGTGCAGTAGGAGAGTCTTTAAATGCTTTCAGAGACATCAATCCACTGAGGTTCAGTGGGAGTTTCACATGATGGATGTTACAAATTTTGAATTGGAAGATATACATTTTCGATACTTCAGTTTTCATGAAACTCTTCAAGATCAAATTAAAAGTTGTATGGGATACAATCATGGCATAGGTATGTTCCTTTGAAATTTTCAACATTAACCCAAATAATACTAAAATGTTATTAATAAAACAGAACATATTGTATCCTAAACCCATATCAACATGACAATTAAGAAAGAGAAGTAGATGCATATTAGTGGATAAAAGCTTTTTCTGGAGATTCACTATTTTATGTCTGAGATAATTTCACTTCATTGGTAGATGGGTTAAATCAAATTCTGATAATGAAGGCCTTGCTGTAAAAGACCATTCTCTCACTAAGGGACTCTCATAACCTGTTGTACAGAGCGCTAGCATGTAAATCAATCATCTGAAGTAACATTTGCAATGACTTTATAACATTAAAATGACTGAACAAGACTTAGGTTCATCAATATCTCTTCTTCAAGCAGAATACTTCTCATTTCATTCTTTGGTGTAACAAACATACAAATTCAATTTCATGTAAATTAGATGATGATGATGGTGATGATGATGTTGATGGTGGTGGTGGTGGTGGTGGTGGTGGTGGTGGTGGTGGTGGTAAAGATGATGAAGAAGAAGTCAAAAACGATCTTTGGGACAGAGAACAAAGCCCATACTATTTTCACTGTTTTTCCTATCTTTAGTGTGTCTAGGATCGACAGTGAAAAATAATCTATTGTAAGTGCTAGGTTGGGAAGGAAGAGATTTAAACTCATCAATAGCCCACAAACCACCAAAAGTGAAAGCAAATTTTGTAATGAGAAATTTATATCTATTCTCACAAGAAACCCTTATCATAACCGTAGCAATTAATCAATTTAATTTTGTGAGGCAGCAAATTGCCTTTAAGAGTTTACCAAATTAAAATAAAGTGATCATGTGCAGAGTGCAATCCTTGGCTGTCAGGACCAAAGCCCATGGATTTTAGATCTTGTTGTCCTAGGATTTTAAAAATGAATTACATAATTGACAGCAATGTGCAACCCTAAAAGTCTTACCATATAAGTCACAAAGACACCATAATATATGCTGTGTATCAGGTTAGAACTTTTATATTCATATGTATTCAGAGTTTCAAAGAGTAAAATGGTTGAGGTTACGAACAGGGCATTTGTTGGTTTGCATTTATTTCTCTAGTGAGCAGCTTGGTTTTGGTGGATCATTACACAGTGTTTCATTTTATTTTACTTGAACAGGTGATATTAGTTAACTGTACAGATTAATGAGCCTCAGTTTGATATTTCCATAATGCAGACAGCATGCACCGAACCAATGTAACTACGATTTTTCACTGACTTTTCTGCATCTTTTTTTTTTTTGGTTCTTTTTTTCGGAGCTGGGGACCGAACCCAGACTTTTCTGCATCTTAACAAAGTTAGGATACTCTATTCTACTTTTCGGGAAAAATGAATTATATAGGATATAAAAATCCTTAATATATTTTCAGAACTTTTTTCTTATTTTAGAATTTTTATTTATTCTCCACACATGTTTACAATGTACCTAGATCACACCAATCCTTAACTTTTTTCTACTCTCTCTGGATTCATTCCCTTTTCCAGCTTCATGTCCTTTACATTTTCCTGTTGTATTTTCTTTATAATCCATTGGTTCATTTAGTACTGCCTCCTGGGATCTTCCCTAATTCATTGTCTTAATTGTGTACAGGACTTGTTTTCAATTGATTTTCTGCAATGATTTTTGGCAACAAATGTGTTCCGGCTATAGAATGAATATAACAGTGTAAATATTGTGTAACTATTTCAAACGGTAAACTCCCAAATCCTTATTTTATCTCAAAATTACCAGACATCAGTAAAGAAATGGACAACATGGATTATAGAATTCGGTTCTCTAGTACTATTTGATATTAATTCTGCATTATCTAACTTACTGTGTTCCCATGGCCAGACTTGAGTGTTGTGGATATTTTACCATGATTTATTCTTCAGAAAGAATAAGATAGAAGAGGAAAAACATGGAGAGGAATGGCTTGAGGTCCAGTGAAACATTTATTCAATATGTTTATTAGAACAGGAGGGAGTCTATTTGGCATTGTCCTTTGTTTATTCTACATTCTTGACTTAGTTGCACAGAATCTATGTGAAAATTCTACCTTAGTATATAGCGTGAGGAGTCACAGAAAGGAGAATATATATATTCTCCAAAACTAGATAAGATTGATGAAGTTAATAAGTGCATTCTGCCAGGGACCAGATATAGATATTTTCTGAGAGACAGAGCTAGGGCATATTATATACAAGTGAATGTGTTCATGTAAAAATATAAAAATAAAAAATAAAATTTTCTTTTACCCTGCTAACTCTGGCACCGAAGTGTCTGAAATTCTCTGCTAGATATCATTGCAGAAACACAATCCCTCTCCTCCTGTGCAGTGTTTCATGACACCATACAGTTTCCTATACTCAAACCCTCACATAGAAGACACACAACACAATAATCTTTGATCCTGTTGATTAGATATAATTGCCCACTTAAACATACAAAGCCGGGTACCATCCATCTCTTAGGAACATTAATAATGACCTATAAATACACAGAGCAGAGTCTTAAATTCACCTACCATGACTTCTCACTCTGTCATATTCCTATCTCGTTTTTCCGTTAGTCTCCTCCTCTTCCATCAAACTTCTCTCCTGCTCATTCTTCCTTCTCCTCCCATGATAACCCTCCTTCTATCCTGTTCCTGCCACTCACATATACTTTACAAATTCAATCGGGATTTGGCTCTGGTGAAGTAACCTGAGTTCTGAGTACAGGACTATACAGCTGACCTTGGGGCCGGAGAATTAGCATCAAACAGAGAGAACTTCAGGGCAAACCACAACATGAAACCTAGTGGCAAATCAATGAACTGAAAACGGATTTCTTGTTCATAAATTTTGAGTAAGGATTAGAAGAGGAGAAGGTGCTTTCAACTCCATAATAACAAAAATGCCAATGAAACAGAGCTTCCTGGTAAAAGACAAATATTCAAAAAATGTACAAAAACAGACTTATGGCTCCAATTGAATATGTTGCAGAGGATGTCCTTGTTGGGCAACAATAGGATGAGAACCATTGGTCCTGACTAGGTTTGACTCCCAGTTCAAGGGAATGTCCAGGGGGGTTATATGAGAAGGGTAAGGGGACCTGTAAGGGAACTTATAGTCAGGAAACTTGGAAAGGAAATAATATTTTAAATGTAAATTTAGAAATATCCAATTAAAAAAGCAATAAAATTTGGTAAAAATTTAAAAAAATGAAAGAAATAAGAGAAAAGAAATCTTCCAGCTAATCAAACCTATTTCCTCAGAATTTTAAGGGGTCACTGTCAGGGAATGGTAGTCAGAGTAATACTAGTGGAAAGACTGATATGATGAAGTCTTATCTAGAAGCACTTCTCCCTCCCAGATATCAGTGCCAGACACAAACTGCATTATTAGAATCTAATGCAAGGAGGAGTTTACTCTGTGCTGAAGACATAATACTTTAACTTTCTTCCTTAGGACTTTTTCCTTCTTGGCAAAAGGATAAAAGCTATGAGCTCTCAGGAAAAACTATAGTGCCCTTCCCAACACTTGGCTTTTGTGATAAAGAAATGAATTATATAACCTATCTGATTTCCAAGAAAAATCACAAGCAGGGAAGTCCAGATACTTCTGAGAGTCTCCCAGCTCCAGATTCCCATATGTGAAAAGCTCATATCAAGGCTCTCTCTTCAGTGAACCTTCTCAACCCCTCACCCAAGACTCAAGGAGCTTTCCCATTGACCACGTATTTCTCCTTCTTTTATATACCAAGACAGAAGGCCAGCTTCCTACTCCCCATGTCTGATCACTTCATTCCTTGTGTTCTCCTTCTCAAATGGCTGTTTACAATGCATTAGAGGAAAATTACTAAACCCTAGAGGTTCTGAAGAAATATCTCAGAGGCAGTTGCAGTCAGGACAACACATGTGACATAACAGAAGAAACTAAAGCTCTCCAGGATACAAGATATTTTTCAGGGAGGTCTTATGATGATGTCACTGAGAACCTCCATGTCCTACCTGCTAAACAGCTTTCCTTACATTGATCAGATATGAGGGTGACATTTCCAGGAATGTCTCCTGTGACACAGTGGAAACCTTTCTGTAATACATTTCTCTAAAGCTAGAGACTTCTCTTTGCTTCATTAGTGGTTACATGCTCTGTTTGGACAAAGATAGTCAGGGGCTTTGCATGCCTAGAAAAGATTTAGGAACATAGAGTGAAGGAGAACTTCCAAATAATACTTTATTCCCAGGTCCATTCCTGTGACATACAGTTCAATATCACAGGATTTCTCTATTTACCAAAGTCCAGTATTTTGCCTACAGCCTTTAATTTAATGAATACTGTATTTCACTTTCTCATTGTACATTCCTGTATAAGAGATTTTAGTAATATTTCTGTATGTGTACCCAAAAATTCTGTTTCCAATTCCATTTTCGGCAAAACAAAGGACAAAAAGACTATACAATTAAGTTCTCTAGTACTATTTGATATCAGTTCTACACTATCTACCTTCCTGTGTTCCCATTGCTAGAATTGTGGGTCGGATGTTTGACAATGATTTTCTCTGAAGGCCAAACAGATACCGGAGGATGGGCAGAATGAAGAATGGCTTGGGGACCAGTGAAACCTCTACTTCAATAGGTTCATACGAACAGGAGGGAGTCTTTTTGGCACTGTCATTTCTGAACTCTACATTCTTGACCTAGTTGCTCAGAATCCATGTTACCATTCCACCTAACCACATAGCTGTAGGAGCCATCAAAACTATATATATATACATCAGCCACCAAAACTAGATAAGATTGATGTAGCTAAAAAGTGTATTCTGGCAGCACACGATTTAGGTCTTTCCTGATAGTAGATCATGTCAACTACAGAAATTAATGCTAGTGACAATCCAATGAACTGAAATAGACCTCTTCTTGGCAGATTTTGAGAAAGGATTACAAGAGCAGTAGGAGCTTTCAATCCCATAAGAACAACAATGTCAATGAACCAGAACTTTCTGGTACTAGACCAATATCCAAAGACTGTACATGGACAGACCTATGGCTTAAACTGCATGTGGCAGTGGATGGCCTTGTTCATCACAAATGGTTGGAGAAGCTATTGGTCCTCTGTAGCTGTGTCTCCCAGTTCAAGGGAAGGTGAAGGCACAGTCAGGAGTGTTAGAGAAGAAGGAGAAGGATATGGGTAGGAATGCTATGGGCAGGAAAATGGGATACAAAATAACATTAAATGTAAATATAGAAACATCAAGTTAAAAAAGCAATAAAAATTGCTAAAACATTAAAAAATGAAAGAAATAAAGAATAGAAAACTGACAGCTAATCATACCTATTGACTCAGAAAAGTAAAGTTTTAGACAGTGGAAATATTAGTGGAAAGACTGAGATGATGAAGTTTCAACTAATAGCACTGCTGCTTTCCAGACTGAACTATAGATATCCAAAACATGGAGGAGTTTACTCTGAGCTAGCGACACAATATGTTTCTCTCCCATTTCCTTAGGCCCTTTTTCTTCTTGTCAAAAAGAGTAAAAGCCATGAGCTCTCTGGAAAAAAACTGTGCCCTTTCCAATACTTGGCTTTTGGAATAAAGGAATGAATGGTATAAACTCTCTGAATTCCAGGAACCATAGGAACAAAGAAGTCCAGATGCTTCTGAGAGGACCCCAGCACCTCATTCTCAAATGTGGAAGACTCAGGTTAAGGGTATCTCTTAAGAAATCCCACGCAATCCCTAAAAAGGTCCCTCTGAGCTATCCCAAGGATCACATATTTCTTCCTTTTTTGTTATACCAAGACAGAAGGCCAGCTTCCCTCTCCCCATCTCTGATATCTTCATCCTCTTTATTCTTTGAATTAGAGGCCAATTACTTCAATTTTCTAGGTTTTCTCTGTTTCCCAAAGGCCAGTATTCTCCCTACAGATATTTAATTCAATGAATATTATATTTCACTTTCTTTTTGTACATTCCTTGATAGGGGACTTTATAAATAATCCTTAATGTGTACTCAAAAATTATGTTTTACAATCCCATTTTGCAATGATTTTGGGAACAAAGGGGGCCCAGATCTAGAGTGAATATAACAGTGTAAATATGGTGTACCTACTTTAAATGATAAAGTCTCAAATCTTTATTTTATCCAAAATAGTTTTGGTGCATATATATATATATATACATATATATATATATATATATATATATATATATATATATATATATATATATTTGTGTGTGTGTGTGTGTGTGTGTGTGTGTGTGTGTGTGTGTGTGCCACATATCCAGCAGACTCTGAATGGCCATCCCTTTAGTCTCCTAAAACAATGCGTTCCTACACCTATTATGGATATTTTAGTTACCCCTTTGAGGAAGGACTGAAACATTTGCATTTTTGTCCTCCTTCCTGAGTTTTGCCATCTGTGCATTGTATCATAGGTAATTAGAGCATTTGGGCTGATATCCAATTATCAGTGAGGGCATACTTTGTGTGTTTTTCTGTGATTGGGTAACCTCACTCAGGATGATATTTTCTAGGTCCATAAATTTGCCTATGAATTTCATGCACTCATTGTTTTTGATAGCTGAGTAGTAGTCCATTGTGTAAATATAGGACATTTTCTGTATCCATTCCTCTTGTGAAGGACATCTGGGTTCTTTCCAGCTTCTGGATATTATGAATAAGGCTGCTATGAACATAGTATAACATGAGTCTTTCCTTTATGTTGGAGCATCTTTTGGGTATATACCCAGGGTAGGTATAGTTGGGTCTTCAGCAAGTGCATTGACCAATTTTGGAGAAAACTCAGGACTGATTTTCAGAGAGGTTGTACCAGTTTGCAATCCCAACAACAATGGAGGAGTGTTCCTCTTTCTCGACTTCTTCCCCAGCATTTGCTGTCACCTGAGTTTTTGATCTTAGCTATTCTGACTGATGTGAGATGGGATATCATGGTTGCTTTGATTTGCATTTCCCTGATGACTAAGTCTGTTATACATAACCAAATTGTTCTAAGAAATGATTTTACCCTAACTGGTGGTCTGGATAGACCTGGGTGCCAATTGATCCACTTCTATCTCCTTCATCAAAGTTCAAGTCCAAATACATCTAGGAAATCCACACAAAATCAGGTATGCAGAGGCCAAAAGAAGGGACAGTGTCAGAAAGTGCCTAGAACACATTTGCACAGCAGAAAATTTTCAGAGCAAAACACCAAAGGTTGAGACTCTAAGAGCAAAAGTCAATATATGAAATCCCATCATTTTGAAAAATTTCTTTAAAGCCAAGTACACTGCCAATAGGAAAATAGCAACCTACACAATTGGAAAAGAGTTTTACCAACCCTCAATCTGAGAGAGTGCCAAAATAAAAAATATAGAAAGAACTCAGAAAGGTAAACTTCCCCACAACCAAGTAACCCAACTTTTAAACTGGATTAGAGAGCTATCCAAGAATTCTCAACTGAGGTATCTCAATAGGTGAAAAACATATTGAGAAATGTTTAACATCCTTAGTTCACAAAAAGGCAAATCAAATGAACATAAGAGTCTTCGTTAAACCAATCAGAATGGCTAAGACAAAAAACAAATGCAGTAGCAGAGTGGGCTAGGATGTAGAGAAAGTGGAAGAGTCCTCCACTGCTGGTGGGATTAGTACCTGTATAGCCACTTTGGATATCAATGTGGACGTTCAGAGAAAATTGCAAATAGCTTTACCTGAAGACCCAGCTTTACCACTCAGGTCAACACATATACATAAACTTGACCCACATACAACAAGGACATGTGGTTAAAGAGGTTCACAGCAGTCTTACTTACAATAGTAGAATGCTGAAAACAAGCGTGATGTAGCTCAACTCCACTGAGGAATAAATAGAGAAAATGTGCTATATTTAAACTAAGGAACACTACTCAGGTATTAAAAATGAGGACACAAAAAACTTCGTAGCCAAAGGGATGGAGCTGGAAATAAGTGAAGAAACAGAGAGCAAAAAGGAAATAATATGGGATGAACTTAGTGACAAGTGGATGTTATCCCCAAAGCTCAGAATGCCCACTATACAGAGCATTTAAGGGTAACATGTTAGAAGGCCAAATTGTGGATACATGCAACCAACTTAGAAGGGAGAACAAAATAGTCATGGAAGGCAGAGGGACAGAGGGACTTATTTAGAGGTAGAGAATGATGGACAAAGTGGGGGGAGTTGTATCAATGAAAAGAGACAAGAGATAATTACAGAGGAAAAGTGGAATAAATGACAAAAAGCATCAGTGGTGGGTGGTGAACTTGGGTATCTCCAGGAAAGTCACAGGTGACAGGGATGCAAGAGGGTCCCATAAACCTAATGGGATGATGGTACTTGAAATACAAAGCAGGAAAGTGATAGAACCACTAGAGACTGCCTCCTGTAGCTAGACATGCCCCCCAGTGAAAGAATCGTGCTGCTCACACAGTTCAAAATCTTTATCCTATAAATATCCAAGGCATAAAAAATGCAAATTCAAAAACAGAGCAAGACTGAAGGAAAGGCCCTTCAGAGACCACCCCACCAAAAGAACCATTTCATCCACAACTCTAAATCCTGGACCTATTCCAGATTTCAAAATGTGCTTGCAGATAAAACCCTAATATGTCTGTCCTCTGAGGGGCTCTGCCATCACCTGATGGTGACAAATATAGATACAGTTAACTATTTGACGTAACATGACAGCCAGATGAGAAGAGTTAGGGGAATGCCTGAAGGATCTGAAGGGGATTGGAGCCTAATATGAAGAACAACAGGATCATTAAGTTTACCCTTCAGAGGCTAAGGAAATTTACTACCAACCAGAATATACTTGGGTCAGTTAATGGCTTCTGCTACATAGATCGCAGAGCATATGTAGAAGACAACGCCCTCATCTGCCATATCTGGGAAGGGAGACAATTGTTCCTGTGGAGACGTCATATCCCAGGGAAGGGGGATGTTGGACGGCTAAAGTGGAAGTGGGCAAGGAGATGGGGGAGCACCATATTAGAAATGAAGAGGATCAGAATGGCTTTGAGGATTCAAGAAAATTACCAGTTTGGGCAATGACATTCGAAATATAAACAAATGAATAGTTTATTTTACACATATACTGTTTATAATATAAGATATTTTTGTTTCCAGTAGAGATGTTCACATCTGTCTCCTTAATGACTATATATTCATTATCTGTACTGTTTCAGGTTTACTGAAATTTGAAATCCATAATTTTCATAAATTACTTAGTATTGAAATTTCACATAGATAAACCCAATCAACGTTTTATCTTTTGTCCTTATAGCTATAAATCTTTAGTTACCTCAATGTAAAATTAAACAAAAATATTTTGTATTTATATCCCATTATGTTTCCATTCCATGCCTCAATTGTCTCTGAGTTATTGCTGTACTTCTCTATAATCCCTCCATTGTCACCCTCTTCCCTCTTTCTTCACACTTGAGATTACTGTTCCTGACTGTGTCCCTCAGCAATCCATAAGTATATTTGTACTTCCCAAAATGAAGACAGTCTGTACCATGTCCCTTGACACTTAAACTAACCTTATCATACATATCAAATACACAGTTTGGAGAATTAACATTCCAATTAAAGTGAATTTCTTTCCAATTTTTCCTTTTTGATATGGATTGTCTCATCTATGATGATTTCACAAGATCCATTCCTTGTCTTGAAAATTACATGCTTTCCTTTTTCCAATCTGTAAAAGTACCGCATTTTCTTTATGTCTTCCTTTATTAAGGAACAACTTGAATATTTCCAAATTTTCAAGGGTCTATATACTAGGATGAATCAACATTTGGACATATACCCTCGAGTTATATCATTAGGTGTATCCATTTCCACATTCCTAAAGAAACATCACATTGATGTCAAAAGTTGTTATAGAAATTTGCCTTCCCACCAGGAGAATAGGAATGTTCCCCTCTCTCCATAACACACTAAAGATAAGTTGGCTCATATGTTATTAACCTAAGTTTTCTGAAAGGGTTGAAAAAAATTTCAGAATAATTTTGTTTTGCATTTCCTTAATGTATAAGGATGATACATATTTGCCATTAGATTCTATTGATTTGAGTTTCTTCAATTGTGAATATTTTGTTTAGATGTGTAGTCGGCTAATTAATTATTTTTTGTTGATATATAGTTCTTTAGTTTTTTATTGTGATTTAAAGAAGTTCATTGCTGAACGTGTACATGTAAATAATGCTTAGTATTTTTGAAAATAGCGTCTTTAAATTAAATTTTCTACGGCCAAATCACATAATGTGCTCCCATTAAACTCACAGAATTGGCAGATCTGTTTTAGCTAACAAAATTCATTAAGGTCACTTTATGAAACATCCCTATATAATAAAACATTCTCTATGTACATAAAATTGTAGAATATACTTTATTTTTTTTATTTTTTTGAGAATTTCCACCAATGTATTTTGATGACAATTTTCCCATTTATTTTACACACATTACTCTTTTTTCTTTGAATTCTACATTTGTATATCTTCTACATTAAAATACTGTTTAATAACACCATGATAAACCCTTACAAAAAATTGTTCAACACTCCAACAAAAGACACTAACTGTCCATAGTGTGTCAGTTAGGAGTAACAGATTTCAGGACTTTTCACTGCATTCTGGACGGTTGACTGGCTTGAAGGTGTGGAGGGAACCACAGCTGCTGTGTGTCATGAGGACAGGACTCCTCGTATCATGAAGACACGCTTTCCGTCTGATGCACCCCACAATTTTGCACCTACAGTCTCTTTGCCTTTTCTTTCAGGGTGGCTTTTGAGGGGTATAACATGTGTATCCATCTCAGCACGGCTGAAATCAATAAAATGAAGACAACAATATAATGAATGAAAGAAGAGTTCATTCTTGGAAAGTATTAGCAAGATTGGAATAACCTCTGGCCATATTGGTTAAAGAAAAAGTGGAATTAACAAAATTAAATAGAAGATCGGAGATGTGGAGAAAACACTTTTTATATTTACAGTCAGAAATCTATAATATTTTTAAAACATTAATGATTTACTAGATGTATTTGATATACCAATAATATATCAGCTCAGTGTGCATAATTTAAACAGCACTATACTAAACAATGACACAGAGTCAGGTATTTAATATCTCCCATCTAATATATCATAGGACCACATGTTTTCAATTTAAAAATTTGATTAGACATTTAAAGAGCATTGACAGTTTCTTAGACTATTCCATAAAGTGGACAAAAGAATTGAATACATCAAAATTCTATTTTGAATCTGGTATTATCCAACAATTGACAGAGAAAAAAGGAGAAAGAGTGAGACAGGGGGCCAATGAAGAAAACGGAAAGGTACAGAGAGAGGGAAAAAGAATTACAGACTCCTGACAGAAAGAGAGGAAGAGTGAGTATTACAGACTAATTTCCACTGATACATACATATTCTCAATAGAATCCTTGTGAACAGATTCAAGACGACATTAAAATTAATCTTCAACCAGGTAAGCTTTCTTAAATCCCAGACATACAAGTTTGATTTATCATATATATATATATATATATATATATATATATATATATATATATATATAAAATGACAAATGTATGGTACTACATAAAATGAAAAAAGTACAGAGACACCATTATTTTATTAGGTGCAAAAAAAATTACCGGTAAAAAAACAATATATTCATTCAAGGCAGAAGTCCTGGAGAAGCTATAGATATAGAGGATATTGTTCAACATAATAAAGGCCAGGTAGAGCAAGCCCACTACTATCATTGTGATAAAGAGAGAAAAATTCAAAGCAGTTCCACTGCAATCAGGAACAAGGAAAGAATATACTCTGGTTTCATAGATATGTAGTACACTATAAAGGTAAATGACAATTGAAGAAGATGCAGGTAATACAATAAAAATGAAGAAGTTAAATTGTTCTTATATGCAGATATCATGGTAGCATTTTAAAAACTCTAAAAATGTATCAGTCTCTTAAGACTGCAAAATACATTCATAAAAGCAGAATACAATACTAACACACAAAATTCCTTAGCCTTCCTTTACATCAATCCAAATCATACTTTCAGAAAATCTATTCAAAAATACCCCTCACAATAATCTGATAATATATAATAAAATATTGTGGATAAAAATATTTAAAATGTCAAGACCACTGTGAATTAGCTAGAAGTAATCATAAATAGAGACAATTTTTCTCTGAAAAAATAAGTTTCTTAAAGCTGAAAATACATTCATGAGGTAGTAGAATGCAAAATTAACACACAAAACTCATTATCTTTTCTGTATTACAATTTCAAACCATGGGAGAGAAATCAGGGAAATATTGCACTCAAAAGAGTCTTAAAATATATTACAAAAAACATGGATTTTCATAGTTATAAAACATACTGTTAGTACGAAGACATAAGAAGTACACATGACCCATCCTGAATACATATAAGAACGATACAGCTAATATTCTGAAAGACTGTAAGACTTCAATAAATCAAAGCTTTTAGAGTTAAAAGGATAAATAGATAATATAAATAGGTCAGTTTTAATGAATTAGTAAGAATAATACAATAAACTGTGAATAGAATATTTTACTACAATAAATCACCAACTTTTATGAAACTCGAGAATTTGACTATAAATATTCTACTATAGGACAAAGGACAACGTTAAAGTGCAGTGTTAACATGTTGATAGGGATAATTATAAAGAGAGAAAAGGACGGACGCAAAAATTTCATGAGATTAAAACAATTAAGAGTAACAGAAGCAGTTTTATAGGATTGACAGAGTTAATATTTCAGCAGATTGGAGTGTCCAAGAACTCTGGATTTACCCAAGCACAGATTTCTCCATTTTGCATTAAGCTGTTGGCAGTATGGTTTCTTAGGTTTTCCAACTTGAAGAATTGTCAAAGCTCTTACTGTCCTTACAGAATTATGTCTATTAATAACCTGGTTCAATCCTACAATCATGAGAACTGAGCATTACAAGTACATAAAATCAAAGTTGAGTCACTAGATATCTAATAAATGCTGTTTGAAAAGGTGGATTCAGTAGTTACTGTTTTCAAGTCATAGCTCTTAAAGTTTAAAACATAAGCATTGCTCATGCACAGAATGCTTTCTCAAGAGAGAAGAGGAATTCTGAATTCTTTTATTAACATTGGGTTTAACTTACTTGTGGAGTATATATTTCATAAGTTGGATGAATCCAGTATGCCACACACAGCACAGAGGAAGTCAATTATTTGTAGGTTTGTGTCTGTGAAATAAGAGTGGAAAAACTGAGACGATGAAGTATTAACTAGGAGTTCCCATTCCCAGATATCAGTGTCACAAACAACCTGCACTGTAGGAATCCAAGGCATGGAGGAGTTTATTCTGAGCTGTGGACATAATACTTGTCTTTCCCTTCATCCTCAGGACATTTTTCTTCTGGGCAAAAAGAGTAAAAGTCATGAGCTCTCATGGAAACAATGGTTCCCTTTCCAAGACATGTCTATTGGGAGAAAGAAATGCATGATATAAACTGTCTGACTTCCAAGAACCATAAGAACAGGGAAGTCCAGATGCTTCTGAGAGGCTCCCAGCTCATGATTCCCATATGTGGAAGGCTGAGATCAAGGCTCTCTCCTTGACGAACCCACTCTACCCCTACCCGATCTCACTGAGCTTTCCAATCGACCACATATTTCTTCTTTTATACCAAGACAGAAGGCCAACTTCCTTCTCCCCATCTCTGATCTCTTCATAAACTTTGTTCTCCCTCCCAAATGGCTCTTTACTCTGAATTAGAGGCCAATTAGTAAACCCTAGGTGTACTGAAGGAATATCTGAGAGGCAGCTGCTGTCACGACAACACTTGTGACATCTCAGAGAAGATAGGGATCTCCAGCATACAAGAGACATTTCAGGCAGGGCCTAAAGGTGATGTCACTGAGAATTGCCATAGTCTACCTGCTGAACAGATTTCCTTACATTGAACAATTTTGGAGATGCCCTTTCCAGGAGTGTCTCCTGTGATACAGTAGAAACCTTTACATGCTACATCTCCATAAAGCTAGAGACTTCTCTCTGCTTCATTAGTGGTTACATGCTCTGAATGGAGAAAATTAGTCAGGGGCTTGTCATGGGTAGAAGAGATCTAGGAACAAGGAGTGAAGGAGATTTTTCTGACGATTTATTTTATACATAGGTGCAATCCTGTGATATACAGTTCAAATCCCTAGGTTTTCTCAGTTTCCCCTGTGCCAGTATTTTCCCTACAGACCTTTAATTGAGTGAATATTGTGTTACATTTTCTGATTGTACATTCATTGATAGGGGGATATATATATATATATATATATATATATATATATATATATATTCCTGCATGTATACACAAAATTTCTTTTTTCCAATTCAATTTTTTGGAATTGAATTCGGCAACAAACTTGGCCCAGCTATAGAGGGAATATAACAGTGAAAATATTGTGTACATACTTCAAATGATGAGCTCCCAAATCCTTATTTTATCCAAAAATTACCAGACATCAGTTAAGCAAAGGACATCATGAAATATAGAATGCAGTTGTGTAGTTCTATTAGATATCCGTTCTCTAATATCTACCTTCCTGTGTTCCCAGGGCAAGACATTTGGGTTTTGTATATTTTACCATGATTCTTTCTTCAGGCCAAACATCAATTTCAGGGGGAAGTGCAGTGAGAGGTATGGCTTGAGGTCCGGTGAAACCTCAACTTCAACAGGTTCATAAGAACAGGAGGGATCTTTCTGGCATTGTCATTTGTCGATCCTATATTCTTGACCTAGTTGCACAGAATCCATGTAAATTTCCACCAAAATTCATAGTTGTAGGATCCACCAAAGGGAATATATATATATATATATATATATATATATATATATATATATATATATATGTATGTATGTATGGCACCAAAACTAGATAAGATTGATGAAGCTAAGATGTACATTCTGACAATAAAAGGTTGTACATCTTTCATTAGAGACACAGCTAGAGCATGTTAAAAAACAGAAGTGATTGCTAGTGGCAAAGCAGAGAACTGAAAACAGACCCCTTGTTTGTAGATGTTGAGAAAGGATTACAATAGCTGAATGGGCTTTCAACCCCATAAAAACAAGTTCAACTAAGCAGAGTTTTCTGGTACTAAACCAGTATTCAAAAACTGTGTATGGACAGACCTATGGCTCCAACTGCATATGTGGCAGAGTATGACGATGTTGGGAATCAGTGATAGGATAAAATACTTGGTTCTCCCTAGTTTTTACTGCTAGTTCAAGGAAATTTCAAAGCACTGTAAAGGGGTTATAGAAGAAGGGTAAGAAGACCAGTTAGGAATCTTATGGACAAGAAACTGGTAAAGGAAATAACATTTGAAATGTAAGTAAATATCCAATAAAAAAGCTGTAAAGTTTGCTTTAAAAAAAGGAAAGAAAGAAAACAAAAGAAAATTAGCAGCTAATCATACCTATTGACTCACTAATCCAAAGGGTCCCTGTCAGGGAATTATAGTCAGAATAATACTGGTGGAAAGATTGAGATGATGAACTCCAAATTTGCAGCACTTCTCTCTCCCAAATACCAGTATCAGACACCTACTGCACTATAGGTCTCCAAATAATTGAGGAGTTTACTCTGAGCTGAGGTCACAGTACTTGTATTTCGCTTCTTCCTTAGGAGTATTTTCTTCTGGGCAAAAAGAAAACCATGAGTTGTAAGGAAGAGAACAGTGTCCTTCCCAACACCTGGCTTTTGGGATAAAGATATTATTGATATAAACTCTCTGACTTCCAGGAACCATTAGAAGCAGGGAAATCCAGATGCTTCTGAGAGACTCCCACCTCCTGATCCCATGTGTGGAAGGTTCAAATCAATTCTATCACTTCAACATAACTACTCCACTCCTACCAAGGGTTCAGTGATATTTCCCCTGGATGACGTATTTCTTCCTTTTTTTATACCAAGAACCATAACAAGCAAGGAAGTCCAGTTACGTCTGAGAGGCTCCAATCTCCTTATTCTGTATTTGGAAGGATCAGGTCTATGCTATCTCTTCAGCGATTCCACTCAACCCCTACACAGGACTCACTGAGCTTTCCCATGGACCACATATTTTTCCTTTTTCTATACCAAGACAGAAGGCCAGCTTCCTTCTCCCCATCTCTGACCTCTTCATCCTCTTTGTTCTCCCTCCAAATGACTATTTCCTCTGAATTTGAGGCCAATTAGTAAACCCTAGAGGTACTGAAGGAATATCTGAGAGTCATTTGCAGTCAGGACAACATTTGTGACATAACAGAAGAAGCTAGGGCTCTTCAGTATACAAGAGTTTTTTCAGGGAGGGCCTAATGATGATGTCCCTGAGAACTACCACGGCCTACCTCTAAACAGCTTTCCTTACATTAACCAGTTTTGAGGGTGCCATCTCCAGGTTTCTCTCCTGTGACACAGTGGAAACCTGTACGTTCTACACCTCTCTAAAGCTAGAGACATCTGAATGGAGAAAATTAGTCAGGGGCTTGGCATGGATAGAAATGATCTAGGAATTTGGAGTGGAGAAGATTGTTCTGGATAATATTTTATTGCCATGTCCATTCCTGTAACATACAGTTCAATTTTCTAGGTTTTCTTAATTCTATAAAGGCCAGGATTTTACCTACAGACCTTTCGTTGAATGAATATTGAATTTCACTTTCTTATTGTACATTCCTTGATAGGGGACTTTATAAATAATCCTGAGTATGTACTCAAAAATTGTTTTCCAATTCCATTTTCTGCAATGATTTTGGCAACAAAGGGGGCCCATCTATAGACTGAGTATAACAGTGTAAATATTGTGTACCTACCTCACATATAAACTCCCAAATCCTTATGTTATCCAAAGATTAACAGACATCAATAAAGCAAAGACCACATGAACTATACATTTCAGTTCTCTAGTCACATTTGATATCTATACTACACTTTTTACCTTCCTGTGTTCCCATGGCCAGACTTGAAGGTTTTAGATGTTTTACCATGATTTTTTCTTAAGGGCAAATATAAGAAACAGGAGGATGGGCAGGGCACAGAAAGGCTTGAGGAATAATGAAACCTCCACTTCATTACCTTCATAAGTGCAGGAGGGAATCTATTTGATATTGTAATTTGTAAATTCTACATTTTTGACCTAGTTGTGCAGAATCCATGTAAATATTCCACCTAACTTAATAAATGTAGGAAGCATCAAAGTGTGCATGTGTGCACATATATATGTATTCAACCATGAAAACTGGATAAGATTGATGAAGCTAGGAGTGCATTCTGCCAGGAAACGGATGTAGATGTTTCCTGAGAGACACAACTAGATCATGGCAAAAACAAAAGTGAATGCTAGAGGCAAACCAGGAAATTTGAAATGGACTTTATGTTGGTAGATTCTGAGAAAGGATAATAAGAGCTGAAGAGGCTTTCAAGCCATAAGTACAACAATGCCAATGAACCAGAGCTTTCTGGTATGAGATCAATATTCAAAGACGGAAAATGGAAAGACCTATGGCTCCAACTGCTTATGTAGTAGAGGATGGCCTTGTTCGACACCAATGGAAGGAGAAGCCCTTGGTCCTTCCTTGGTTTGACTGGCATTTAAAGGAAATGTGAAAGGGACAGTAAAAGGGGGTGTTTATAGAAGAAGTGGAGAGGGACCTGTTAGGCATCTTATGGGAGGAAATTCTTAAAGGAAACAATATTTTAAATGTAAATATAGAAATATAAATTTAAAAAAAGAATTAAAATTTGTAATAAATAAAAATATAAGAAATACAAGAAAAGAAACTACCAGCTAAGCAAAGCTATTGACTCAGAAATCTAATGAGTCAGTTTCCGGGAATGGTAGTCAGAGAAATAATAATTGAAAGAGTAAGATGGTGATGTTTCAACTAGTAGCACTTCTCTACCAGATATCAGTGTCAGACACAAATTGCACTATAGATATCCAAAGCATGGAGGGGTTTACTCAGACCTAGAGATACAATACTTGTCCTTCCTGTCTTCTTTAGGTCCATTTTCTTCTTGTAAAAAAAGAATAAGGCCATGCACTCTCAGGAAAAGCACTGTGCCCTTCCCAACATTTGGCTTTTTGAATGAAGAAATGAATGGTATAAACTCTCTGACATCCAGGAAGCATAAGAACAGGGAATTCCAGATGCTTCTGAGAGGCTCCCATCTCCTGATATCCATATGTGGAAGGCTCAGATCAGTGCTATCTGTTCAGCGATACCACTCAAACCTACCAAGGACTCACTGAGCTTTTCCAAGGACCACATATTTCTTCAATTTTTAATACCAACACAGAAGGGCAGCTTCTTTATCCCCATCTCTGACCTCTTCATCCACTTTGTTCTCCCTCCCAAGTGGGCTGTTTACTCTGAATTAGATGCCAGTTAGTAAACCCTAGAGGTACTGAAGGAATATCTGAGAGGCAGTTGCAGTCACGACAACACTTGTAACATCACAGAAGCTAGTAATCTCCGGGTTACATGAGATTTTTCAGAGACGGCTTAATGATGATGTCACTGAGACTTCCCATGGCCTACCAGAAAACAGCTTTCCTTACATAGACCAGATTCGAGGATGCACTTTCCTGGTGCATGTCTCCTGTGACACAGTGGAAACCTATACATACTCCATTTCTCTAAAGCTAGAGACTTCTCTTTGCTTCATTAGTGATTACATGCTCTGAATTGAAAAATGTAGTCAAGGGCTTGGAATGGGTAGAAAAGATCTTGTAACATGGAGTGGAGGAGATTCTTCAGGATATTAATTTTACTCTCAGGTACATTTCGTGAAATACAGTTCAACTTTGTAGATTTTCTCTGTTTCCCAAGGCAAGTATTTTCCCTACAGACCTTAAATTGAATGAATATTGTATTTCACTTTCTTATTGTAAAATTCTCGATACAGGACATTATAAATCTTGGTGAATGAGTACTCAAAATTTCTGTTTTCCAATTCCATTTCTGCAACGATTTTGGCAACAAATGTGACCCAGCAATATGGCCCAGCTACAGATTGAATATAACAATGTAAATATTGTGTACCTACTTGAAAAGATAAAGTCCCAAGTACTTAATTTAGGTAAAAATTGCCAGTCATCAGTAAACCAAAGGACAACATGGACTATAGAATTCGGTTCTCTAGGCCCATTTGATATCATTTCTGCATTACTACCGCACTGTGTTCCCAGGGCCAGATATGAGGGTTTGGGGTGTTTTACCATGATTCTTTCTGGGGTAATAATATGATACAGGAGGAAGGGCAGGGAGAGGAATGGCTTGAGGTGCAGTGAAGCCTGAACTTCAGTATGTTCATAAGAACAGGAGGGAATCTTTGGCATTGTCATTTGTTGATTCTCCATTCTTGACTTCTTTCACAGAAACCATATGAAAATTCCACCTATCCTCAAAGCTGTAGGAGTCACGCATGTATATATATATACACACATCACTCACCAAAACTATATAAGATTGATGAAGCTAAAAACTGCATTCTGCCAGGAAGAAGGATATAGATATTTCCTGAGAGACACAGCTTGGGCATATCAAATACAGAAGTGAATATGTCATTGTAAAAATATAAAAATTTAGGTAGAGTAAAGTAGTCTTTTTCCCTGCTAACTCTGGCACTGAAGTGTCTGAATTTCTCTGCTAGATATATTGGCAGAAACACATTCCCACTCCTCGACTTCCTAATATTTCTTGTCAACCACACTTTCATATACAAAAAACCCTCAAAAACCCTCACATAAAGAATACACAACACAATAATCTTTGATCCAGTTGACTAGACTTAATTGCCCATTTAAACATACAAATCTGGTACCATCTATCCCTTAGGAACATTAATAACGACATGTAACTACACAGCAGAATCTTAAATTCACCTACCATGGCTTCTCATTCTGTCATCTTCCTTTCTCTCTTTTTTCCTCTAGTCTCTCCCTCTTCCTTCAAACTTCTCTCCCGTGTATTTTTCCTTCTCTTCCAATTATAACCCTCCTTCTATCTTATTTCTGCCACTCACATATACTTTACAAATTCAATGGGGAGGTGGTACTGGTGATGTCACCAGAGTTCTGAGTAGAGGACTATGCATCTGAACTTGCGGCAGTGGAATTAGCATCAAACACAGATAATTTCAGGGCAAACCACAACAAGAATTCTAGTGGCAAACCAGTGAACTAAAAAAGGGACTTCTTCTTGGTAGATTTTGAGAAAGGATTACAAGAGGTGAAGGTCCTTTCAACCCCAAAAGAACAACAATGCCAATGAAACAACATCCTGGTAGTAGACCAATATTCAAAGAATGTACATGAACAGACCTATGGTTCCTAATGCATATGTTGCAGAAGAAGGCCTTGTTGGACAACAATGGAAGGTGAACCCGTGGTTCTGCCTAGGTTTGACTCCCAGTTAAAGGGAATTTCCAGGGGCAGTTAGGGGGGTTATAGGAGAAGGGGAAGGGGACCGTTAAAGTATCTTATTGTCAGGAAACTGAGCAAGAAAATACTATTTTAAATGTAAATTTAGAAATATCCAATTTAAAAAGGGATAAAATTTGTTAATTTTTTTAAATGAAAGAAATAAAAGAAAAGAAATCTGCCAGCTAATCACTCCTATTGACTCAGAATTTTAAGGGGTCACTGTAAGGGAATAGTAGTCAGAGTAATACTAATGTAAAGACTGATATGATGAAGTCTCATCTAGAAGCAATACTCCCTCCCAGATATCAGTACCAGACACAAACTGCATTATTAGAATCCAATGCATGGAGGAGTTTACTCTGTGCTGAGGACACAATACCTTTCTTGCCTTACCTTTCTTCCTTAGGACCTTTTTCTTCTTCGAAAAATGATAAAAGATATGAGCTCTAAGGAAAAACTATAGTGTCCTTCCCAACACCTGGCTTTTGGGATAAAGAAATGAATTACTTAAACTATTTGACTTCCAAGAAAATAACTAGCAGGGAAGTACAGATGCTTCTGAGAGGATACCAGGTCCTGATTCCCATATGTGGAAGGCTCAGATCAAGGCTATCTCTTCAGTGAACCTACACAACCCCTACTCAACGCTCATGGAGCTTTCCCATTGACCATGTATTTCTTCCTTTTTTATACCAAGACAGAAGGCCAGCTTCTGTTCGGAGCGGCTAAAGATGGCACTGACATCTAGTGGTCGTTTGCGGCACACAACCATTATACTCGTGTCCCTGGGATTTTGGCATTTACAAGGCCAGGGTGATAAACATGTTAATAAGGTATCTATCACTCCACCAATCCCCAGAGGACAAGTTTACATCCACTGTCTCTTTTGTACTTAAGGTGAGTGGCTTTGTTCCCCGGGGTCCCCCGTATCAAGAATGAGGTGTTCCTGCAATAAAAGCTCGCAAGAAGAGCCCAACGGTGTTGGGTCTTCCTTGCTGGTCGAGGTGGGCACATCAAGCTTCCTACTCCCCAAGTCTGATCACATCGTCCTCTGTGTTGTCCCTCCCAAATGGCGGCTTTCAATAAATTAGAGGCCAATTAGTAAACCCTAGAGGTACTGATGGAATATCTGAGAGGAAGTTGCAGTCAGGCAACACTTGTGACATCACAGAAGAAGCTAGGACTCTCCGGGATACAAGAGATTTTTCAGGGAGGTCTAATGATGATGTCACTGAGAACTGCCATGGCCTACCTGCTAAACAGTTTTTTTTACATTGACCCGATTTGAGGGTGCCATTTTCAGGAAAGTCTCCGGTGACACAGTGGAAACCTTTACATATTACATTTCTCTAAAGCTAGAGACTTCTCTTTGCTTTATTAGTGGTTACATGCTCTGAATAAACAAAGTTAGTCAGAGGATTAGCGTGGCTAGAAAAGATTTAGGAACATAGAGTGGAGGAGATTCTTCTAGATAATATTTTACTACCAGGTACATTCCGGTGACACACAGGTCAATACCCCAGGCTTTCTCCATTTCCCAAAGGCCAGTATTTTGCATACATTCCTTAATTGAATGAATATTGTATTTCATTTTCTCATTGTACATTCCTTGATAAGAGACTTTACTAATATTCCTGTATTTGTACTCAAAAATTCTGTTTCCAATTCCATTTTCAGCAAAGCAAAGGACAAAATGACTATAAATTCAGTTCTCTAGTCCTATTTGATATCAGTACTACACTTTCTAACTTCCTGTGTTCCCATTGCTAGATTTGTGTGTTGTATGTTTTACCATGATTCTCTCTGAAGGCCAAACATAAGATACCGGAGGATGGGCAGAAAGAAGAATGGTTTGAGGACCAGTAAAACCTCAACTTCTGTAGGTTTATAAGAACAGGAGGGAGTGTATTTGGCATTGTCATTTCTGAACTCTACATTCTTGACCTAGTTGCTGAGAATCTATGTTACCATTCCACCTAACCACAAAGCTGTAGGAGTCACCAAAAGAATATATATATATATATATATATATATATATATATATATATATATATACACACACACACACAAACACACACAAGGCACCAAAACTAGATAATATTTATGTAGACAAAAGTGCATTCTGCCAGCAACCGGATATACATATTTCCTGAGAGACACAGGTAGATCATGTCAACTACAGAAGTGAATGCTAGAACGAACCAGTGAACCAAAACAGATCATGTTTTGGCACATATTGAGAAAGGATTACAAAGCTGAAGGAGATTTCAGTCCCATAAGAACAATAATGTCAATGAACGAGAGCCCTCTGGTACTAGACCAATATTCAGTGAATGTACAAAGACAGAGTTATGGCTCTAACTGCATGTGTCAGAGGGTGACCTTGTTCATCACCAATGGAAGCAGAAGCTATTGGTCCTCTCTAGGTTTGTCTCCCAGTTCAAGGGAATGTGAAGACAGTCTAGAGGTGTTAGAGAAGAAGGGGAAGGATACGGGTAGGAATCTTATGGGCAGTAAATTGGGAAACGAAATAACATTAAATGTAAAGATAGAAACATCAAGTTAAAAGTGCAATAAAATTGCTAAAACATAAAAAATGAAAGAAATAAAAGAAGAGAAAACTGACAGCTAATCATACCTATTGACTCAGAAACCTAAAGTTGTATTCAGTGGAAATATTAGTGGAAAGACTGAGATGATGAAGTCATCTCATAGCACTGCAGCATCTCAGACTGCACTATAGATATCCAAAACATGGAGGAGTTTACTCTGAGCTAGGGAAACAATACCTGTATCTCCCTCTTTCCTTAGGACCTTTTTCTTCTTGTCAAAAAGAGGAAAGGCCATGAGCTCTCAGGAAAACAACAGCACCCTTACAAACACTTGGCTTTTGGAATAAAGAAATTAATGATACAAACTCTCTGATTTCCAGGAACCATAATAACAGGCAATCTAGATGCGTCAGAGAGACTACCAGTTCCTGATTCCCATAGGTGGGAGGCTCAGATCCCACTAAATCCCAACCAAGTACTCACTGAGTTGTACCAAGGACCATGCATTTCTTCCTTTTTATACCAAGACAGAAGGCGAGCTTCCTTTGGTCTCCCCATATCTGATCTTTTCATCCTCTTTGTTCACCCTCTCAAATTGATGTTTACTCTGAATGAGAGGCCAGTTAGGAAACCCTAGAGGTACTGAAGGAATATATGAGAAGCAGTTGCAGTCACGACAAAACTTGTGACATCATAGAAGAAGATAGGTATCTCCAGGTTACAAGAGATTTTTCAGGCAGGGCCTAATGATGATGTCTCTGAGAACTGTCATGGCCTACATGCTAAGCAGCTTTCCTTACATTGACCAGATTCGATATTGTGTTTTCCAGGTATGTCTCCTGTGACACAGGGGAAACCTTTATGTACTCCATCTCTCTAAATCTAGAGACTTTTTTTCCTTTATCAGTGGTTTCATGCTCTGAATGGAGAAAGTTAATCAGGCACTTGGCATGGTTATAAAAGATCTAGGAACATGGGGTGGAGGAGTTTATTCTGGATAATAATTCTATTCCCAGGTCCATTCTGTGACATACACTTCAATTTCCTAGGTTTTCTCTGTTTCCCAAAGGCCAGGATTTTCCCTACAGACTTTTAATTGAGTGAATATTGTATTTAATTTTTGTGTTTACTTTCCTTATAGGACATATAAGGAATATATATATATATATATATATATATATATATATATATATATATTTCTGAATGTGTACTCAAAATTCTGTTTTGCAATTCCATTTTTTACAATTAATAAGCAACAAAGAGTGCCCAGCTATAGAGTGAATATAAGAGTGTAAATATTGTGTACCTATTTGAAATGATGAAGTTCCAAATCCTTACTTTGTCTAAAAATTATGAGACAGCAGTAAAGCAAAGGAAGTCATGGACTATGGAATGCAGATGTCCAGTCCCATTGATATCAGTTTAATAATATCGACCTTCCTGTTCCCAGGGCCAGACTTAAGGGTTTTGGAGGTTTTACCATGATTATTTTTTCAGGCCAAACACAAGAATTAGGAGGATGGGCAGGAAGAGGAATGGCTTGATGCCCAAAGAAACCTCAACTTCAATAGGTTCATAATAACAGGAGGGAGTCTGATTGGCACTGGCCTTTCCTGATTCTACATTTTTGAACTAGTTGCAGATAATTCATCCTAAAATTCCACCTAATGACATACCTGTAGTAGCCACCAAATATACATAAATACATACATACGGATATGGATCTTTCCTGAGAGACCCAGGTAGAGCATGCCAAATACAGATGTGAAAATTATTAGCAAACCAATGGAATGCAATGAATCTCTTGTTAGTAAATTTGTAGAAAGGATTACCAGGACTGAATGGGCTTTCAAGACCATAAGAACAGAAGTGACAACGACCCATAGCTTTCTGGTACTAAACCAATATTCAAAGATTGTACATGGACAGAACTAGGGCTCCAACAGCATATGTAGCAGAGAATGGTCTTCTAGGACATCAAAGGGAGGGGAAGCTCTTAGGCCTACCAAAGCTGGAACCACCAGTATAGAGGAATGTCAGGGAGTGCTGGGAAAGGGAGTGGTTGGTAAGGGGGGACACCTTTATAGAAGAACTGTGGGGAAAGCGGTAGGAGCTTTGTGACTGGAAAACTGGGAAATTGTATCATATTTGTAATGTAAACAAAAGTATCCAAATTTATAAAAGGATAAATAAAACTTTAACAAGCTGAACACCCAAAGAGGAATCTCAAACCCACTTGAGAGGGAGAAGTAATGAATCTCAGGAGGGAAGAGTGAGGGACGTGGGTGAGAAAGGAGACAGTAAGGGAAAGAGGGGAAAAAGGTCAGGTATTCGTGGGGAGAAGGACTGAAGCCTTGAGTTTCAGCAGAATGAATGGAAACAGGCAACCTCTGGAACTGAAAGGTTGGAGGAGGGGGTGGCTCTAGAATCTTGGAGAGACCTGAGAGGCAAGAGACTATCAGGACTCAGTGAAATGTCCAAGAGTGGGTAGAGAGAACTTGTTGAGTCTACCTCCATAAGGAAAAGAGAACATCAAGTGAGGGATAAGGTAGCCATCCACAAATCAAAACTCTGACGCATATTTGGTCTTCTTTGAAAGAACTTCAGGGACAAAACCAGAGAAGAGCATGAGTAAAAGGAATTCCAGTGACCCACCAAATCTGGGAATCAGATTAAGTACAGATCCCCAAGGCTTGACACTATTACCCATGCTTTGTCATGTTCACAAAATGGACCTGACATTACTGCCTTCTGAAAGAACCAGCAAGCAGCTGAAAGAGTCAGATGCAGGCAATTACACTCAGCTAATGAACAGAAGCTGCTAAGCCCTGTGGTCAAACTAGAGAAAAGCTGGAGGAAGCTGAGGAGGGGAGCAACCCTGTAGGAGGACCAGCAGTGTTAACTAACCTGGACCCAGTGTTTTTTTTTTTTTTTCATACACTTAGCCATCAATGCAGCATCATGCACCAGCTAATATGAGGCCTCTAAGACTGGAGTGCTGGTTCTGAACACAGCAAGAGAAGATGCACTTAACTGTCAAGAGACTTGAATCCCCAGGGAGTGTTGAAGTCTGGTGGACAGGTGGTGGTGTGGGAGACAGCTTCATTCAGATGGGCATGTGGGGAGTAGGTAAGGGATGTAGAATAGTCAGAGAATGGGCTAGGAGAGGGATGAAATCTGGATTGTAAAATTCTATTAAATAAAATTTTTAAAAAATGTAAAGTAAAATAAACACTTTCTTCACCAACTTTCTTTTTTCCCTTTTGGTCATGGTATTTCCTAACAGCAAGAGAAACTCTGGCTAAGACCCGGTATTATTGACAAAAGTGTGCAAATCCTAATTAGAGAAGGATGACATCTCTGTGGAGTCAAGTAGCATGATCTGATTCAAACTTCCATATTCAGAGGTAGCAACAAACAGGCAATTTCTAAGACTAAGTTTGTTATCATGACATAGTGAACACTTTATAATCCAACCCTTATGTGAAGTTTGATATCTGGAAACAAATCAAGAGACTGGGAATATTAAAAGGGAAGAATCTTGTTTAAACATTCATGGAAGAAATGAAATTCATATCTATTAGATTACCACAAAGAGGTTGATGCTTCTGATTGCTGCCTGCTACCCAACACAATCCATATTCTCTTTTGCTCCTTTTAAGTAATAATAGATTTAGTAATAAGACTCTATATCTAGAGAGAAAATATGAATTTAATGTGAACTTAACTCCAAAGATGAATTTAATGTGAACTTAACTCCAATGTTTTGTTTACTACATTTATTATAAATATAATTTGTATAACAATGTCAATTGGAATTGCCTAGTAAAGTTCCTACAGCTTGCAGATATGGTTTTACTTTAATGAGATTTTGCAGTAGCAGTGAATTCCCTTTGTTTATATCATGGTTTTTCTACTTCTACTGATGGAAATGACAATAGTTAGATTAATTGTGAAACACTTGGAAAAATTTCACTTACCAAAGGAAATGATTATTGAAGAACTGCAGCAATTATCTTTCTCACTACTAATGGACTTTCTTCATGTACATGGGCATTGGCTTTTGGAAAAAGAAAGAAAAATTAATTTTTGAATGTCTCAAGTTAGCCAAAGTACTTTAGAAAAAATCATTCTACTTTCATTAAAGGAGACATTTATCTAATGCAAGATAAGTTTTAAAAGAATTTAAAAGGATAACTTTTGGCTTCTTTTTTAACTGTCCTACAAGAAAAAAATTCAGTTTGATCATTTTGCATTTTAATGTACCAAGGAGTACTAATATAAGGGTAGAATTCTGTGACATACCAAGATTGCATACACAATAGCCATCCCATCAAATTACTCTTTTTAATTTTGAGTTTGCATTCCCTTGTAATTCAGAATAAGTATCTTATATTTTCTTGCATTTTAGCATTTGGGTATTATCATTTTCTCAAATAATGTGCTTTTACAGTTTTATCTCAAAATATTTACAAATAAATTTTGCAAAAATATATGTACTACATTGTTTCCTTTATGCCTGAACTTAATATCAAAATATATCCTGTAAACTTTAGCTATTGTTGCAATTCCATTCTCCATGACACATCAGATTTATTCTGGCTTTTCATGTTTGACAAATATAAACCCATACATATGGTTGTTTCTATCCCAGACCAGACAAAAATTTGACAACTTAAAAGGTTGCAATAAAAGTCAGTCAACTAGAATTAAAGTGGTAAGTCAGGTAGAAGATTAATGCATGCTAGTTGGAAAACTTCTTACCAAAAAAACTTCACATGTGTGATCTTTATATATTTTGAATAACATATATTGTATGGCAATATGAACCCATTCTAAAATGAACATCCTTATGACATATTAGAAGATCTAAAATATTTATAGTAATCTTTTCAAAGTAGAAGGGTATTTTATATTTTATAGTGAGTGTTTTCTCAGAAGCACTTGTCTCTTTACAATCTTATTTGCTTTATTATTAGATAATGGAGAGCCAATATTCCATACGAGACTTTAAGACTTTAGATGCTGTATTCCACCACTATATCACAGAAGTCTTAACAATTTTTAAGTGGAGTCATCTCCTTACAATTATTCTAAGTGTTAAATTCATATCCTAATTCAGTATTGCTTTATGTAAGTAATTATATTCTTGGGATTTCATTCAATCAATTAATAATTTTATATTTTCACAGTTTGAAAGGAAGTTTGTATGTGACTGAAAATACATGGAAGATTTCTGTATCACAACAATGAAGCAATGCTCTCTATTGCTGTCTTATCCCATAAAAATTTTACTAAGAGTGGTATAAGCTAGGTTAGATGATATGTCAATGATGCTTAACCAATAAAATCATCATATGTCTATTTTTTTCTTTCCAATGATTCTGTGTGTTCATATAAGAAATGGAACTATTATTTCAATGACATTTCTTGAGAAACATGAAATGCTATAGTCTCCTGACCGTTGCCTTTCATACATAACAAAAATGCTTGAATCTTTAACTTATACCAGTATATAGAAGCTCTCTCATTCTTTTGAGTTAAGTCTACTCATCCTTTCTCCCTCAGATCCTTCTTTTTTAATTGAATATTTTATGTATTTACATTTCAAATTTTATACCCTTTTCTGGTTCCCATCTCTTCCAACCACCGTCCCCCTGCTTCTTCGAGTTTGCTACCAATCATGCCTGCACACTCACACATCAACACTCTGGCATCCTCTTCACTAGAAAACCAGACTTCATAGTAAAAGGGCTTTCCTCCTATTGGTGCCAGACAATGCCATCCTCTTCTATATATGTGACTGCAGCCATGGATCCCTAACTGTGAACTCTCTGATTGGTAGTTTAGTCCCTCAATTATTTCCTCTTTCACTGGACAAGAGCTCATTATGATTCACTGCTGTCATTGCTGTTTTTGCAGCAGGAATACAATGGTTAGTGAGCCTGGACCTCAGGGAACTGAAGGTTCACACAAATTACTAAAACATGTACCCAGTGAATAAAAAATAGTGGGTAAATATTTTCAACATATTGTACAATGAACACTTGCCATGTGATTCAATGCTCATTCAAAATAATATCGCCAAGTTTACTTTGTTCCTAGCTCCATGAGTGAGTAGGTCATCATTTATTTTAGATTATTTATTTGGTGTTGAATATTGTGAGCATGAGGCAAAGTTCTTCCAGTGGAACTTTATACATTCTCATGTTTCTTTATTTGTTTTTCGTTTTCTTTGGTGTGGTTTGATATCAAAATATGAACAGCACAAAACATAGCTCTTTACCATTTTTGGTATAGTGCTCAGCACGTCTGGTGTGTGTCTGTCACTCCCTCTCTAACCCAGATCTATTTGAATATATGAAGCTGTGATGCCATGCATTTTACACACAGTAGTCAAATTTTTCTCCCTCCCCCAGACCCCAAAACTCCTGCTTCTTGCCACTATTGATCAAAATTAAACATTCACTGATATATACAGAAACAGCAAATCCCAGTCATTTGCAGTTAACTTGGTATCCTCAGGGTCCTGCCATTTATCATAGGTCAAATATCTGAGTCATTTTCCACTCAATGGAGAGCCCACAGCTGATAACTCTTAAAACTAAAACTTTATTTTTTCCAAATATCTATGTATAATGATGACTCTTAAAAGCTTTAACCCCCTTTGTAGCCCTCTACCCACCTGAGGTAAAAGAACTGATGGGGAGCATTGGGAAGTGGGGGTGGTGGCCTTGTTTAAAAGGTTCATTGGAACAACACCCATCTGTGTTGTCTGGAAAGCAGGATTTCAGTTCTCAAGTTGGAATAGGGAGTTTGTTCCATTAGCAAACATTTCATGAATACTCTAGTAGTTCAGTTCTGTAGAGTTGTCAAAACAAACAAAAAACAGCAGCAGTGGCATAACCTAGTAGAACACCCAGGCTTCTGTCAGTAGCCTGGACAGAGAGAAGTTGTATGCTGTGCTTCTCTCAGGCAATTGAAGATTAGCATAGCCTCAAGATGTACAAGCAAGCATTGATCCTACTGCTTTATTTGTTTGTCATAGTCTGTAAAGCCAGATTTCCCTTGGAAGAATATAAAATGTTTGAAACGTTTTCTGCTGCTACAAATATATTACTGTAGCTGAGTAATCCTTTACATCATTTTCTCCTCAGAGGGATAGAGACTATTGCAATCATTTACAGCTATTGCCGCTAATGTTGAATTGGGTAATCCAATACGTGATCAGAGGAGAAAAATCAAGACAGTGTAGATACTTTTACCATGTTTCCAATATAAAAAGTTTAAAAACACTTACAACCTATGAGTTGTAATAATACTGCATACTCTTAAAACCACCTCATTAGCAGTTATTTATTTTTACTCTTGTATGAAATAAAATACAGTTAGTCAAAAAGAAAGGTGATAACAAGGTGTTTTTGAATGTGTAAGCTTGATGGCGCTTTTGGTCATGATGATAATTATCAAAACTATGATTTCAAGCAAGTTTATAAAATTATGTTTGTAAGACATGAAGCTCCTCTGTTAATTTTCCTATTATGTTTGGCTATAGGCACTTGATAACTAGTTGTAGGGATAAGGAATCACTTATTTTTGGAGAAAGTGTCTGAGTGAGTTAGAGAAGCAAATGACATCATATCAATCCCCAAGTACATAGAAGTCAGATTGGTAGAACATCATCATATTAAGCAGAAATGAGTACTCAAACAGAGCCATTTAGTAATAACATCATTTTTCGCTTATTTGGCTAAACCATATACATCATGCCTAGGCAAATTCTTTTAAAAGCATTGATTATATCCATCTTACATACTTACAAAACATGTAAGTATGTATGTATGTATTTATGTATGTCTATATGTGTATGTGTACATAAGGACATATATTTATATGTTGTATATATGTTTATATATGTGTATATGTATATACGTGTATATATGTGTATGTGGCCACAGGTATACGTATATGTATATGCATGTATATACATATATGTGTGTGTGTGTATATATGTAGGTGTATATATGTATATGTATATATTTTATGTCTTTATGCGTATAGATATATAACATACAAATGCACTCTATTTTCTAATTTTATGAAAATTTTGTCATATATACATTAGTACTCAAGAATTTTTAAAGCTGCTTAATAAATTTTGATTCATTTTAAAGTTACAGTTCAGAATATAGATTCAGTATAGTTAATTAATTTTTATACTATCAAATTTTTATCTATTTCATATAAACACAAATATTTACTTTAGTTATGTGACTGCATATATGTTTTAGCTTGAGACTTAACTAATTAGCTTTTCCAGCATGTGATATAATTTCAGGATACTACTATACGTATGGGAGGTAGAAAATATATCAAAGGACTGGTATATATGATAGATCAGAATGATATATATATATATATATATATATATATATATACTTACATACATACATACATACTTACATGCATACATAAATGCATAGTTACGTTGATGAAAGATCACAGATGATAAGTAGACAAATATCACATACTGAATCATCATCATGAAATGATTAGTATTGAAAAATAAAAATATCTTCTAATATGGAGCAAAATTTTAAATGTGAATTGTGTTCATATTTTAATTCTTAAAGGGAGATTTATCCGCCATAATCTTTAAAATAAAATGTATCTTTGACATTTCCATACAGGTAGATAACAGACATGAAATACTTAAGCTCCTTTACATTAATCTGTCAAATTATCCCGTCATCTTGTCTTGGTTCCTTAAATGCATAACATCATACTTTTTATCCATGTTCAAATCTTCAGTCACTTTCTAACCTGCTCTGCATTCTACCTCAAATCCAATCAATATATTTAAGTCTCTAATAAAACCTCATATGCTATCATGAAAATTATTCCTGATGAATCACTTTTAATTTTTACTAACATTACTCTCAAAGAGCTAACTATTATTTGTCACAAATGTTATCACTATTCCCTTCTCTATTTTCAGCACTATTTTCACCATCAACCATTTTATAAGTCCTTGTTATATGAGATAATAAAATGATCTTTCTTATTTTTTCGGAGCTGAGTACCGAACCCAGGGCCTTGAGCTTGATAGGCAAGCGCACTACTAATGAACTAAATTCCCAACCCCAAAATGATCTATTTTTCCCTACTAAATTATGTACCAACAGTTTGTTCCATTGAAACGTTAGACAAGAAAAACAAAGTTGTTACAATGTGGTAGTTCTACTCAGACCTAAAACTGAAAGCTCTTTATGTGACAGGAATCATAGGAGGAACACTTCTGGAAGAGAAAGCAGAGTTGTAGAAGACCTCATACAGGGAAATGCTTCATGCAATTGTAAACAAAAAGTGTAAAAGACCTGAACTTTTATACTGAGTGAAAGTTGTTGAAGAATATTTACAAGTGACTCTGAGTGGATTACATAAGCAGGTTTATTTTTAAATTCATGGTACATACTAGAAAAAATGGCATCAAAGTGTAATAGAGCAGAAAAGAAAATAAAGTTGAAATTTGGTACAGGTTACAATATGGATGTTGTTAAGTTGAACATGCTGAACGTTATTGGATGGTTTAATGTGATGAATCACACAGATAAACTGACAATATTGCATGACTCTTTAATGAAATTATCCTAAACTGAGAACATAACAATAATCTGTGACAAAAATCTGTTCAATTATGGTTATATTCTTTAATATTTCTTTTTGAAAACATTCATTTAATTAAATAAAATTCAATAAGGAACCATAGATAACCCTTTTCATCTTTGGCATCCAATCTCTAAACAGACAGGAGTATAGTGGATGAAACTTCTTCCACCATTTGCCTACTCCAGGTGTTATTAATTAAAAATAATAAACATGGCAGAGTAACACATTTGTAGGCGTTTGTTATAAAGACCTAATTATCTCCTCAGAAAGACTTCCAGTAAAAGCAATCTAAAGTAACTTTCCCATTTAAATACTAAAAATCTTAAATATGAAGCTTGCTTATCATTTTCACAACATATACACCATTTGTAATTACTTCGTTTTTACATATGATTTTCAGACACTCTAACTTTCTGATTTAGATATATGCCAAGCTTCACAAAGAGGAGACTGTACAATTCTCATCAGTCCTCATATTTCTCCCAATTTCCACTGCATTTGGGCCATATAACAATCAATGAAATTAATATTTTAAGTAAATGAAAATGGGATGCATTGTAGATTTTGATATTTCATACAATAAAACAAATAAAAAGAGCCAATAAATAACTAGGTTCAGAATTTGCTTTTATATGAAAACAAGAATTTAATAATACATTATAATGTCCACCCTAATTCATATTGAGTCAGTGTTGAAATATATGTGACAATTTTTGTGAAAAGATTAAGTAACTTTTCTGTATCTTTGTAAAACAATTGGACATATTCAACATAGAAGTGTCAGTCTCATATTTTCGTATTTTGTAGAAATAATTAAAAATTTCCTAAAAATATCCTAAAATGTAGATATAGAAAACAAGTATAATTCTCAGGCTCCAGATAACCAGCTCACATAGTGCTGAGCACTAGCATTCCATGTGCATATACAATTTTAATTTCCATAGGAAATAGATTTTTTAAATCTCAAAAGCTATATTTAATTAACAGTAAAATTTTAGAAGTGTAAGATTCCTTTTTTCCATTATTATTAAATTGGGTATTTATTTGCATTTCAATTGTTTTTATCTTTCCTGTCCATCACCCTAACCTATTACACCTTTTATAGTGGTTGTCCCATCCATATTGATATCCCCTTCCTTACTGCCCCAGACCACCTAATATCCAAACTTTTAAAATTGGTTAGAGAGGTAAACCAAGAATTCTGAACTGAGGTATCTAAATAGCTGAGAAAAACATCAAGAAATGTTCAACATCCATAGTTAATAGAAAAAGGCAAATCAAAATGAACCAGAGATTCTACATACACCAATCAGAATGGCTAAGATAAAAAACTGATGCAGTAGCAGAGTAAGCTAGGATGTAGAGAAAGTGGAACATTCCTCCACTGCTGGTGAGATTAGTACCAGTATAGCCACTTTGGATATCAATGTGGAGGTTCAGAGAAAATTGCAAATAGCTTTACCTGAAGACTGGGCTTTACCACTCAGTTCAACACATATAAATAAACTTGATCCACATACAACAAGGACATGTGGTTGAACAGGTTCACAGCAGCCTTACTTACAATAGTCGAATGCTGGAAACAAGTGTGATACAGCTCAACCTCACTGAGGAATAAATACATAAAAGTGTGCTATATTTAAACAAAGGGACACTACTCAGGTTAAAAATGAAGACACTAAGAACTTTATAGGCAAGGAAATGGAGCTGGAAATTAGTGAAGTAACAGAGGTCAAAAAGGACATAACATGGGATGAACTTAGTGACAAGTGGATTTTGCCTCCAAAGCTCAGAATGCCCAATATACAGAGCATTTACCACATGAAGGGTAACAGAAGACCAAATTGTGTATGCATGCAACCAACTTAGAAAGGAGAACGAAATAATCATGGAAGGCAGAGGGACGGAGGGACTAATTTAGAAGTAGAGAATGATGGACAAAGTGGGGGGAGTTGCAACAATGAAAAGAGACAAGAAAGAATTCCAGAGGAAAAGTGGAATAAATGACAACAAGCATCAGTGGTGGGTGGTGAACTTGGGTATCTCCAGGAAAGTCACAGGTGACGGGGATGCAAGAGGGTCCCATAAACCTAATGGGATGATGGTACTTGAAATACCAAGCAGCAAAGAGATAGAACCACTAGAGACTGCCTCCTATAGCTAGACATGCCCCCCAGAGAAGGAATGGTGCTGCCCCCACAGTTCAAAATCTTTATATTATAAATAACCAAGGCCTAAACAAATGTAAATAAAAAAACAGAGCAAAGATTGAAAGAAAGGCCCTTCAGAGACCAGTTCACCATAAGAACCATTTCATCCATAGACTCTAAATCCTCGCACTATTCCTGATTTCAAGATGTGCTTACAGATAAGACCCTAATATGTCTGTCCCCTGAGGGGCTCTGCCATCATCTGACCGTGACAGATGTGGATACAGCTAACCATTTGACAGAACCTGACAGCCAGAAAAGAAGAGTTAGGGGAATGCCTGAAGGATCTGAAGGGGATTGGAGCCTAATACGAAGAACAACAGCATCATTAAGTTTACCCTTCAGAGACTCAGGAAATTTACTAACAACAAGAATATACTTGGGACAGTCAATGGCTTCTGCTACATAGATCATAGAGCATATGGAGAAGACAACTGCCTCATCTGCCATATCTGGGAAAGGAGACAATTGGTCCTGTGGAGACGTCATATCACAGAGAAGGGGGATGTTGGAGGGCTAAAGTGGAAGTGTGTAAGGAAATGGGGGAGCACCATATTAGAAACGAAGAAGATCAAAATGGCTTTGGGGATTCAAGAAAAATACCAGTTTGGGCAATGACATTCAAAATATAAACAAATGAATAGATTATTTTACACATATAGTGTTTTAATATAAGATATTTTTGTTTACAATAGAGATGTTCACATCTGTCTCCTTAAGGACTATATATTCATAATCTGTACTGAAAGTTGAAATCCATAATTTTTATAAATTACTTAGTATTGAAATTTCACAAATATAAACCCAATCAAAGTTTAATCTTTTGTCCTTATACCTATACATCATTAGTTACCTCAATGTAAAATTAAAAACAAAATTGTATTTCTATCCCATTAGGTTTCCATTCCATGCCTCAAATGTTTCTCAATTTTTGCTCTACTTCGCTATATTCACTCCATTATTGCCCTCTTCCCTGTTTATTCACATTTGACAATCCTGTTCCTGACTGTGTCCCTCAGCAATCCATAAGAACATTTGTACTTACCAAAATGAGGACAGTCTGGACCATCTCCCTTGACACTTACAGTAAACTGATCATACAGATACACAGTTTGGAAAATTAACATTCACATTAAAGTGAATTTGTATCCCACTTTCTCTTTTTGATCTGGGTTACCTCATTTATGATGACCTTCTCAAGATCCATTCCTTGCCCTGAAAATTACATGCTTTCCTTTTTCCAATCTGTAAAAGCACCACATTTTCTTTATACCTGCATTTCTTAAGGAACAACTAGAATATTTCCAAATTAACAAGGGTCTATATACAAGAATGAATCAACATTTGGATATATATCCTCGAGTTATTTCATTAGGCATATCCATTTCCATATTCCTGAAGAAACATCATGTTGATTTCAAAAGATGTTTTTTAGAAGTTTGTCTTCACACCAGGAGAATAGGAATGTTCTCCTCTCACAATAACACAGTAAAGATAATTTGGCTCATGTGTTATTAAAATAAGGTTTCTGAAATGGATGAAAAATGTCAGAATAATTTTGATTTGCATTTCTGTAATGTATAAGGATGATATATATTTTGCATTAGATTCTTAGTCATTTAAGTTTCTTCAATTGTTAATAATTTTTAGATATTTACCCAATTAATTTTTTGTATATACAGAGTTTAAGTTTTTTCATTATGATTTATAGAAGCCCATTTTTGAACGTGAACATGGAAAAAACGCTTACTATATTTGAAAATAGCCACTTTATATTTATTAAGGTCAAATCTTATGATGTGCTTTCACTAAACTCACAGAATTGGCAGACCTGTTGTAAAAAACATAATTCATTAAGGACATGTTATGAAACATCCCTATGTAATAAAACATTCGCTACATACATAATATTGAGGAATATACTTTAATTCTTTTATTTTTTTGAGAATTTCCACCAAAATATTTTGATGATGATTTTCCCATTTATTTTACCTACATCACTATATTACTTAGAATCTTTCTTTGTATATCTTCTACATTAAAATACTGTATAATTACCCCATGATGATTCCTTACAAAAATTGTTCAACCCTCCAACAGAAGACACTAATTGCCCATAGTATGTCAGTTAGGAGTAACAGCTTTCAGGCATTTACACTGCGTTCTGGATGGTTGACTGGCTTGAAGCTGTGCAGAGAACCACAGCTGCTATGTGTCATGAGGACAGCACTCTGCCAATCCAGAATACATGATTTCCCTATGATCACCCCCACATTTTGGGCACCTACAGTCTTTTTGCACCTTGTTTCATGGTGGCTTTTGAGCCTTGTGGAAAGGGTACAACATGTATAATCAACTCATCATGGCTGAAATCAATAAAATGAGGACAACAATATAATGAATGAAAAGAAGAGTTCATTCGTGGAAAGTATTAACAAGATTGTCATAACCTCTGGCCAAGTTAGTTAAAGAAAGGGTAGAATTAACAAAATTAAAGAGAATAGAGGAGATGTGGTGCATACACTTTTTATATTTGCAGTCACAAAACTAGAATATTCTTTAAACCATTAATGATTTAATGGGTATATTGGATATACCAATATTAAATCACCTCAATATGCATAATTTAAACAGCAATATACTGAACAATGACACAGAGTCAGACATTTAATATCTCCCTCCTAAAATATCATAGGACCACATGTATTCAGTTTAAAACTTTGATTATACATTTAAAAAGCATTGAAAGTTTCTTAGACTATTCCATAAAGTAGCCAAAAGGATTGAATACATTAAAATTCTATTTTGAATCTGGTATTATCCAAAAAATGACAGAGAACAAAAGAGAGAGAGTGAGGCAGGGTGAAAATGAGGTAAACAGAAAGGTACAGAGAGAGGGAGAATGAATTACAGACGACTGACAGAAAGAGAGGAAGACTGAGTATTATAGCCTAATTTACACCGATACACACATATTCTCAATAAAATCTTTGTGAACTGATTCAAGCCGACATTAAAAATAATCTTCAACTAGGTAAGCTTTCTTAAAATACCAGACATACAAGTCTTATTTAACAGAAACAGACACACACACACACACACACATACACACACACACACACACACACATATATATATATACATATATATATATACACACAAATATATATATATACATATATATATACATATATACATATATATATACATATATATACACATATATACATATATATATACATATATATACACATATATACATATATATATATATATATATATATATATATATATATATATATGTCAAATCTACTTCTAATGTGATCTTTGTGGTACGATGTTAAATCTTTAACCAGAACTTCAATCAAGATCTATTCTTTATTTTTATTTTTTTGTCACCTGCAGATACATCTTTTTAAAGAATGATCCTTCTCACTGGAGACCAGTGAAGAGACCTGCAGTTCCATGATTAATAAACATCATTACAAGACACCAAAGCAAAATGTAAAAGTGTGAATGGAGTAAGTAGCTTAGGACAGTGTTATGCCAGCAACTTCTTTCATAGACAGTCTTTGAAGGAGAGCTCTGAAATTTAGCATTTCATTTTTGAGTTTTCTGGGACTCTGGCTAGAATCAACTCACAACTGTTTGGGATTTTCTTGGCAATTAACGAATTTGTGAACAGAGCTGAATTCATCACTTGCTCTGCCATCTACATTATATTGCTACAGAGAGGAACAACTATGCTATACTCTTCATCTGATTTTTCAAACAGCATCCTCATACCATTGTGGAATTTTGTGCTTGTGGGAAGGAAAGTTTGAAAACACCATTGGAGACTTGGATATGCAGAAATGGGAAAGGCCTGTGTGTAGATTATATACAACTTCACAATATTCACTGTTTTAATAATCATTAGTAAGTGGACTTCTGCAAAATGATATCATCAAAACAGCATGCTAGAAAAACAGTAATTGATTAACTGGAGATTTAATGCATTGGATTGTTAAACATGGGCTTAAAGGTAGACACATGTCAGCACATGAACTAAGGATAATCAATCCTGTGTGATCTGTTAAGCTTCCCTACCTCATGGTTTCACGCAAATAGCATCATGTTTAAGCATTGAGGAATAGAATAAAAGTCAATTTTTTGAAAATCCAAGTCACAAGAAAATACTGTCGTCCTCCATGTCTCACATCCACTCTCAGGTGCTCTGGCCTTCAGCATGCCTGGATGACACCTGTCAACATGGGATTTACTGCCACCCTTTTCATAACAGCAGAGCTCCAATCTGCATCAGCCACATCTTCAGCTCCTCATTCTATTGCAGCGAGATTAGATCACTGCTTCTGCCTTTGAAGTCATGGATTACCTATAAAGACCCAAGGGACTATTCTCACTCCAGTGAGCTATTGTACGTAATCTTGAATTGGTGTTGTTAGTGGCTGTGATGTCTACAAATCCCAGAAGACCATGTTTGAAAGGGAGTTGATTGAGGATTTCTTCAGAATTTCTGCAATACTGGAAGGTTGGCTCGATGAACAGGAACATCTACCCGGACTGTATCTTACAGCTCCCATATTCCTGAGCCACACTGTGAGGCTGCAGTTTCCCTGAAAAGAACGTTCACATTAAGGTACTGGTCTATTGAAAAATGGTAATCTTGATGTATTCTTAACAATGGATTCTAGCTAAAGCCCATAGAAATCATGGAAGAAAGAAGCTTTTACTTTTTCAAGCTTGCACTCACATTGCTACAATACGCTCACAAGCAATAGAACTTACTTACTGAAGATTTAACCATATAATATTGACCAGATGAGAAATCTAGGCTTGTGGACTGATCAACTACTGGATTCTTGGACTTTACAAATATCCATCCATTGTTAAATTATGTGGTCCACAGCCTGTGATCATTGTGATAAAACCCTTTTCTCTGTACAGAGAGATTCATCCTCTACTCTCTATTAGGAAACACCAGCTTCTACACCAGGAATCTGGAGAAGACTTTTTACAGCAGTTTGTGTCTAGGAAGAGTTTCAGCTCAGTTACAAATTACCAATGGCCCCATTCCCTTAGGATGATTTTCATATGATGCTTTGATTTAGTGCTTCTTTTTTCGTATATTTATTGGCAAAAGAATTCAAATACAAAAGTAATCTATCAATGAACTGCACAGTAATATATTTGCATGAGTGCATCAGGATGTAGTATTATAGAATAAACAAGAAGATTTCCTTCCTTCTGTGGAGCAAGCAGAAAACCTTAACTACATAAAAATCCGAGACAAATTGATTGAAGTTTTTTTTGCTTCAATTATGGGACTCATAGGGAAGGAGTTCAGTTCTGAAGAGTTGACAAAATTTTCTTAATTGCTGAGCCAGGTCAACTGCTGAATACCTCTTTCATGGACCTGAAGAATCTCTGTATCCATCCTGCTATAATGTGTTTATATATGTATCATTCATAGAATGGACACTGTTGGCTGTTGAAAGCAACAGTCTGGAGAGACACAGAATTTCTTCTTTCACACATTAATTCTCAGGCTGATAGTTGGTATCAGAAGTTCATCCCAGGACTTGCTTTCCAAGGATAATTCACTGATCTGAAAGAAACACTTTTTAAATGTTGGGAGATCTACTAGAACAATATCAACCCTCCTTCTCCCTTCCCAGTTTTGAACTGAATCATTCTCCACCAAATATCTGTGGTCTCTGCTGCAGACTGCATCCCCATCAGACTGGTTTGGATTCTTGTCTTAGCACTTGATTTATGATACATCAGCATGATTTCCTTACCACTTTCAACCCCAGGAGAGTTTTTCAATTCTTAATTTAATGTGATGAGTCTAATCTACATCATAATACAGGATGAGATTTGACAGTTCTGCTCCAACCCTTACAATATGAGATGCTGAGGTACGATGCTGTATCTACTAATGCCCTCAAGGATGACTGGCAGTTTAGACAATAAGCATTCCTATCACATATATGTATTCCTGTAGTTCTCATAGAACTTCTCCCTTTGGTTGAGTTTGATCCAGTTCAAGTAATACAGTACAAAAGGAAGGATAAAAGTCATGGGCAGGGCCTGGAGGGATAGTTCATCCATTTTGAGCATTCACTTAACATAGAATCAAAAGGATAACCCCGTTCCTGGTGGAATTCATGGACCCTAACTGGATTCTGCGGGAATTGCATGTATGTGGTACATAGCACTTACATCAAGCGAAACACTTTTGTATAAATGAAATAATAGCAATAATAATGGTAATGATAATAATCTGAACCAACTATCTAAAATAGGCAACAAATACATATTCAAGGCCAACAACATAAAGACTAAGTTTAAAGAGGTTTTTAAAAACATGGAATTCATTATCTCTTCTACGTGGTTCCCACTGAGAATATATTTCAAGAAACCAGAGACAGATTAGGTCTGATTTTCCTGATTTTTATTTCTAATCCATTGCTGAATGTTTTCATTTCCTGATAGTCATTAGACCAAAACAGTTGATTTTCTCAGTAATTTTTTTTATGGGATCATTCCTAAAGTACTATATTTTAGGAGTAGCTGAATATATGACCACAAGGAAACAGTATGGATACCTTTTACTTCGTGAAATTGGTATACAGAGTAGGCCACACTAGCCACATCGAAAGATCAATAAACATGTGTACCACTGGCTTGCTGGGAACCATTGTGAATCCCAAGGCCGCTGCAAAATTCAGTGATCTATCTCAGCATATGTTTTCTCGGATTACAGGATGCAACACTACACTTGAAAAAACATGTATCTTATGAGTTGAAAAACACATTTTATTCTGAAAAATATATATTAATTTTTTTTCAAAAAGGGCTTAAATGATACAATCATAATGTAATGTGCATGACATTAACAAAACTGCAAAGTCACCAAAAGTACAAAAATTAATAAGAATGAATAACAAAAATTCCAACCAAACCAACAATACTAATACCTGAAACAAACACAACTCAATCCAAAAACAAAACACAATAATTACGCTAAGCAGAATTCTCCTGCTGATGGTTTAGCACCACAGTCGTACCCTGTGGCTGGCCTTGGGAAGATAGTGGAAAGGCAGTCAGTCACCAATTTTAATACATTTTAAAAGGTGAATCTAGCTATGCCTTTGTGGGGCCTTTACAGGTCACGGTCTTCCAAATCTAATATGAGACTTGAATAGAATTTGGTTTCTAGACTTTGAAATTCTCTGGACTGATTTCCAATAATAAACTTGAAAATACCTCATAACAAGAACAAATTAATCCTCTGAGACTCCTCCTGGATTCTCAGAAGCTCTTGATGTGCTTCAACATTTCTTTGAAAACACTCCATGTTCATGTTCAGCATGAAGGGAATTCCAATGTCTGAATGGAAACTCACTTCCCTTTCCTACCTAGGCTACAGCATTTACTTAGTTCAAATGTTTATACTCCTAAGGAGATAAACATTTCAAAAATTAATACTCTCAATGTGTACCACTAAATTTATAGCATATAATTTCTACCATTTAAAGTATTTCTCATGCATGTTTCCTGAAGCCCTTAGCTTTCTTCATTTTAGTAACAGGTTCTGTACCCAATAGTCCTTGTTTATATGCAGTGTGTGTCCTTGGCTTTGAACCAGCTGCTCAGTCTTAGGTACTGGATTTACCCAAGCACAGAAGTTTCTCCCTTTTGAATTAATCTGTTAACAGTACGGTTTCTTAGGTTTTTCAACTTGAAGATTTGTGAAACTCTTACTGTCCCTACAGAGTTATGACTAGTAATGACTTGGTTAAAACTACAATCATGAGAACTGAGCATCTGCAGTTTCATAAAATCAAAATTGAATCACAACACATCTCTGAAATGCTGTTTTAAAGTGGGTTTCAGAAGTTACTGTTTTTAAGTCATACCTCTTAAATTTTAAAATGTAAGCATTAATTATGCACAGAATGCTTTCTCAGGAAAGGAGGTGGAATTCTAAATTTTTCATTGACTTTGGGTTTAACCTACTTGTGGAGAATACACTTCATAACTTGGATAAATCCAGCATGCCACACAAAGCACAGAAGAAGTCAATAATTTGTGGGTTATGTGTTTGTTTCTGTGTGTGAGTGTGTGTGTCTGTGTGAGTGTGTGTGTGTGTGTTTGTGTGTGTGTGTATGTATGTTTGTGTGTGTGTTTTTTATGTGTGTGTGTGTGTGTGTGTGTGTGTGTGTTTCTAGTGTCTAGGTCACTCCACAGTAAATCATGCTACGTTTTGGAGAAGCACACTTGTTCAAAGATACTATGGCATCCTTTGTTTTGCATGCCTCTTTAGCATATCTAATCACTTCAAATTTCACCAATTACTTATACCTCTGGGGCACAGACTAAATTCATAACATCCACCAATCTCCATAGGAATTCAGAGCTGATTGATAAATGATTTTTGGAGTCTTTAGATTCAAATTTTGACCCAAAATTCATTAAGTATTTATTGTCCTCAAAACTCATATCACAATGGTATTTTGGACTTTTGAGTTTCATGCCCAAACCTCATGCACTACATGCACTCCCTGCACTGTTGACAAGTTTAAGCTTTGCTTTCCGAATATCATGTTCGCTGTGACTACTTAGTTATACAGATATGTGATACGCAAGTGAGTTCTAATATAGATTTCTTAATACTCAATGGTTCTGATCAGAATCTGTGAAGTGGGGAATCAATCTCTTTGTGCTAAATGTAAATTGCAATCTGCCTCTGGATAGTTTTTGAATAGCATCTGGTATACATGCATATGCTTTTAAGGTGGTTTTTCTTTATTAACACTCCACATACCATAGCATCAGATTATTTTAAGTTTCCATGTGAAGTGATTTCTTGTATATCCTGGCTTAGAATTATGTGGGGATACTTAAATCCATCTGTGCAGCCCTACAGAATTCTTCTTGATATATTATCTTCTATGATGGTGTAATATCTACAAACTTAGATACACACCCTTTGATACACCTTCCTTCTCCTGTGTAAAAGAAAATATTTACAGCAGACAGATCCTGTAATGTTTTGAGTACTACATGATTCCTTTAACTGAAATAAGTCTATGAATGTTTATTCAGGCCCAAACAGATCAATGGGGAGACGTCCCAAATAAAGATGTCAACTACTACTCAGATGTCCTCTATGTATACTGTCTGAGGAGCAGTCACTTCAGTTCAGGTGTGGAACTGAAGAATATTCAGCCATTTTCCAAATTAAAAAAAGAAAACAAAACAAATTACTAAGGCAAGGATTGAGATAATGATCTTATTTATATAGAACGTTAATATCAGCCTCACATACAAATGTGTGATGTGAATTAATTTCAAACAAGTACTGCAGAAGGAATAATTTACTTTGTAGTATGGTCTCTCTGGATTAGAGTATGATATCAATACAGTCTTCCGTGACAGATTTTCAAGCACATATGAACATCTGAGGAGTCCAGGAGTGTAACTATTGCTCAACAAAATAACCTTCATGTTATTTGTGACCGTGCCCGGGTCCACTTCTTGTTATGTATCAGAGATATGACTCATTTTTAAGTCTTTCTTTATCTCATGCTAATTTTTATGCAGCATGATCAGAGGTTGGTTGTAATTTTCCTAACCTGTTGAATTCACAGCTTCAAGAAAGTGTTTCTTATGAGAAGGCCTTGATGTTCTAGAATGTAGAATGTTGTTGGCTGTGGCTTTCCTTGGCTCCTCTGTTCTCTCAAGGTTCATATCAGTGAAGAAACAGCATTCAGAATGGGAAACACTATTGTTCTGACACAGGACAGACAAAATCCACTAAACTTTCCTTGCATGGGATTAGAAAACAGTGGAAAGGAGATACAGTCAGCATAGTCAATGAAATGCTCCCCCTGTATACCCAGTGGCCAAATGTTTACTCATCTGATTTGGCTTGTTAGCCATGCTTGCTTAGCCTGCTTACTCAGTTCCCAAGCTGTAAAGAGGAGTCTTGGTTCTCAGCAAGTGATAAAGTAGTGGAACAACATCTTACTTTTGCTCACACTTTCCCTTTTCCTCCAAGGTAAGCAGATTCATCGAAAAGGAGCTCCCATTTCCATAGTCTCCCGGCTTCAAATCTGAAGCTATGAGCCCAGTCAACAAGAAAATCTTCCTAACCAAGTCAAAGAAAAACTTTTCTTTTTACAGTGCTGGGGAGGATGGGCAGCTGTGATGGTGTCTTCTTTATTGTAGGTTCTTCTTGAGACAGGAGAGGGGGAAGATCTTTGGAGGAGGGTAAATCTTGATCCCTTTAGAGTTTCAGTATAATAATAATAATAATAATAATAATAATAATAATAATAATCATTATTATTATTATTATTATTATGATTATCATCATCATCATCCTCCTCCTCATTACCATCACCATCATAATCAAAAGTAGTATAGGCTGGTGAGATGATTCAGCATTTAAGAGCACTAACGGTTTTTCCATTGGTCCTGAATTCAATTCCCAGCAAAATCATCATGACATACAACCATGTATAATGGCTTCAAACTTCCACTTCCGTTGTGTCTGACAGTTACAGAATACACATACAAAACAAATAAAGCTTTAAAATAGAAAAACAAAAGTTTACTTATCTAAGTTTCACTTACTATGCTTCTGTAGCTGACCGGCTTTCTGTGTTCCTCTGAGGACAATAAATGCATTCTCTGTCTATTAAAATCCATGGTGAGGGCTCAAACATTACTTGCCGTATCGCAAGACTATTATTCAAAACACAGCTTCTGATTTTCTGCGAAATTAAATAGCTTCTTATCACACTCCTATCCTTTATTCATATCCTGCCTCTGAGAGGCACATAAGAAAATTAGTTTGTAGATGAGGACATTGCATTTGCATTTTCCTGTGGTTTGAGAAAACTGAGGTTAACACAGAGTGGTCAGGACTGTCTACAAAGAAGAGGGAATAATGACTAACTTCTCTCCAAATGCTGTTGGTGCAATGGTTCAGTATACATGGGAGTTTTCCAACTCACAGGTCATCTTTTGGAGCTCAATAGTCAGTTTCTCCATCTTCTTAATCTGTTGTACTTGCTCATTGATCATGGAAGTTTGGGATGATGGCTTTCCAACAGATCCTGTAGATAAACACAAGGCAACATGCATAACCATGTGCCATGAACAGGAGAGAGTATGCTGAGTCCCCCAATGGAGCCTGATGAAAGAAGAAATCTTCAGACACTTTGAAGCACTGAAAGAGGAGGAAAGCTCTCTTCAAGCTGGATCTATTAGCTACTTTCTTTCTCCCAACCATGATTCCTAGACCTATTCCTCATTCCCTTCTACAGTCCCCCTGACCTTAAACAACAAAGTCTGGCCAAGACATGAAGAAATGTAGGACATTTTCAGTTCATATGTGATCGGATGCAGGTAAGTCCTGGAATCCACAGTGCTTAGGACCACCAGGCTTTAATCATGTATTTTCAAGCAAAAAGATTCAAAGACCTTGATACATGTCCAGGGGAGTAGCCCTCTGTCCACTCTTGGAATAACATTCCAATGACACCTACAGGAATCCTCTGAAGATGGTTTACAATACTCTACCATGAGAATCAAAGATTTTTACTTCTGTGGATCTTATTGGTATTCTTTCTCATGCAGAATGATATTAAGAATCTTGTAGTAGAGCAGCTGCATGGTTGTCAATTCCTGTCTCTCTGCCAAAATGCATCAGTTATTCTTGACTCTGGGTCGCTTCTTTAGAAATCCAGAGGTTTCAGATTGTAATTCCTACTCCAAAAGACCTGAGCCAAGATTACCTCCTCCAGGATGCTTCTCAGCAGAAGCCCAGGGCACACACGTTCTGCTTTCCACCAGATAATTTATGCTTTGCACTTTTATAACAAGAAAGAATCTTAATTTCTTCTTCCTCCCTCTCTTGTCTCTCCTTGCTTTCTGTGTTCTCTGTAAATGCCTTGATAATCCTAACAAACATGTCTGTGTATAAAGCAATATGTACTAACTAAATGCTACAAGGATATTTTTTTTGTTTCCATAACAATAGTGACATCACAGAGAATACCATGGAAATTCCAGGACACATTAGAATATCCAGAAGAGGTTCCCTTTCAACAGCACATAACTACCCATTAACTAGCTCTTCTCCACATCAACAAGCCAAGTTGCCCTTTCCAGGAGCTTTGCCTGAGAAACAAGAGAAGACTTCCAATCACTCTTCCTGCTAACCCAGAGATATCACTGATTTATTGAAAATTTTCCCACCTTCATACATGAATAGTGAAGACTCCTATTTCAAACGCAGGCCAGAAATGGTCCTCCCCACTTTAGGTAGCACACACAAAATGACAAGGAAGAAAGAAATCTGAGAAAATAGATCAGGATGATTGTCAGTGAAGTAAGGCTCCACACAGTTATTCCCTCTCAGGGGGCATCTTCTTTAGCTAAATGATCACTTTTTCCAAATCCTCATTTACAGATACTGCTAAGTAAAGGTGAAGGTTTGGAATGATGCCTTCCCAGGAGACCAGATACATAGATTAAAAACAAGTAAGCAAAGAATTGCAGAATATCCACAAAGTACTACAGTGGGAGTAGGGGGGTAAAAAATACAGAAAACTTACATGAATTCTGATCACAACTTCCCTTAGAGCCTCAAAAATAACTTAATTTAGCCATGAATCTGTTAGTGATATGATCAGCTTTTCAGAGGTCTGGCTACAGATGCATTGGTTAACATAGGTGTACTTTGAGACCACAAAAGCAAACTCTCAGAGATAGCCTGATGGGTAAACCTTGGTATGAACAATGAAGAAGTCACGCTGAACTATGGGGAGGTATCAAGTGGAGGAAACAGACAGAGAGATAGTCAGACAGACAGACAGACACATACATACATACACACCCACATCCAACCTCCCCCCGACCCCCACACATACACTCACACACACACACAAAAGAAAGCGGCAGTCATAGGGAAAATGATGTTGTAGACCACTTATAAGGAGCTACAACCAGGGAAGAAAAGTCAAATTCTTCACTTGGGTGCCACATGTGACTTCTATACACTTGAAAGTGAGTCACTCCTACATTTATGTACCACAACCATTAGGAACATACAGATAGGGAAGGATAAAGTAAGGGAAGAGGCTAGGTATTTATCAAATACCTAGAGACATATTTATTAAAGCCCCAAGATACCTTTCTCCTGATGCTGACAGTCCCTGCAAAGAGAAGCCAGCCCATGGACAGCCTGGCATGCATTTCCTGGATCTCTGAAAATGTTCCTTCAATACATGCTCCTAGGAACCTAGGCTTGTTGGGAGTTGTTGAATATCCTACATCTTCTAACTTCTTAAAATTCTAGTCTAGTAGAATTGGATGTCAAATTTATTTCTAACTGTGGTTCTCCAGAAGACAGTAAGTTCAAATCACACTGGGGTTTATGACAAAAGTGAGTGCTTAAACTGGCATGAAATATGTTATCATTAGTAAAGACTTGCAGGAAAGAGGAAAAATAGGACAGAGTGTCAGATAGACACAAACAGAGATAAGACAGAGAGACAGAGAAAGACACAGACACAGAAAGAGGATGAAAGAATATGCCTTGTGAACGTGAAGCCATAAAACAATTTGTGAATCTAGATTAAATGTTATAAATGTCTGCCTGTAAATACCAGTAACTAAGAAAGAAGCCTGGAGACAGTTGTGCTATTGAGACTGCATACAGATTGACCTATACCATTGTGAGACACTCAACTTTAATGAGTGAATCTGTATCCTGGATAATGCAGTTATGGTGGCCCAGAAAAACAAATACTGATTTGTCCCCTCTGTTTCCCTCTTATTATTCTGTTCTCCCATGTCACAGGAGGCGGAATACTCGTCCACATACCCTGAGATGCAGTTCACAAGGGACAGAATCTATCTTCAATGGTGCTTCATTTGAGATTATGCTTGGCTTGTGAATGGTACTCAGGAAGCTAACTGGCAGGTTATACTATGCCTAGCTGGGTGTCAAAGTTCAGACTTGAGACTCCCACTCTGTGATTGTCAACACTTCTAGGTTTCCATTAGGAAGGCAGTGTCACAATGGCCTGCTACTGCCTTCTTTTTCCTTTCCCATGCTTCATGTGACCAAGTTGACAGCCTCCTCAAGCTTATTCACAGATCTACAGGATGCATCTTGGATTCAGAGCCCTCACGTCTAGTCATGGAGGCTGAAAGAACAATGTCAAAGTTGACAGTGATAATGTAGACATGCCAGGACATATATGCCAAGTTTTGTTTTCAAGTGTATTCTTTTATTACAGATTATGCTACACTTTCTAGAAGACTAAGTTGTGGGAGAACATTGGGTTTCTGACCCATCCACAGTTGATACTTTTCTTACATAGACTTTTTTCAGTGTTCTGGTTTCTTTTTTCAAGATTTCTGTAAATGTGTATACAACCAAAACATTTAAGCGCACACACACACACACACACACACACACACACACACACACACACGGTGTAGGGAATAATAGAGAATTCCTTATAGAAGAAAAGTTAGGTCAGTTAACCTAGAATAAAGATGTGAAGGTTTGCACTAAAATCTATTAGCCTATAAAGGAAGATAGTAAACAGTTGTGGGTGGTGCATTCCACACAACTTGGCCACATGCACAATGAAGGGGGAGACAATAGATCTGCATGATCAAAGCCAAAGACCAGAAATATGCAGTCAATTGAATGTGAATACACCTCCTTTCTCTGATGTCCAAAGGAAGAGTTCAGGTGTTTCCCACACCTCTCCTGCATAATATTTCATTGCAGTCAGATGCTAGCACACTGAAGGATTTTCAAGAACATACCTGACAGGTGATCTTTTGAAATATCTTCATATGGAAATAAAGCAAGGGTGTCAGCATACCCAGAGCTCTGTTGAGCAAGGGTTACATATTTCTTCTCACCTCCTTAGCAATGCTTCAGAAATCCAAAGAGACAGCCTCCTCAGGCATATTCACACCTGCACAGGGTGTATCTTGTCTTCACAACACCACAGCCTGTGGTTACAGAAGCCAGGATTAAAACTACAAACCCCATCACAATACATTCCCTGGACAAATGACCAGAATCACTGATAGATCTCTCTAGACCCATGGCTGTTAATATACATGACTTGTAGTGGTAGAACATGGTTGTTTAGTTCCCTCCTTCACTGTTCAGGACCCAAAGAGAAGTCAGGAAGGAGCCAGTCCCTGTTCTAGTTAACTAATTGACAGTTCTTCCCTGTAGGAGAAAACTGCCTGTGAAAGGACACTGTCATTAGTGTAAAACAGCAACCCACAGATTGGGATAAAGTTTATGCGAATCCTACATCTGATAGAAGGCTATTATCAAATATATACAAAGAACTTAAGAAATTAGACTTCAGAGAGTCAAATAACCTTATTGAAATTTTGGTCCAGAACTAAACCAAGATTTCTAAACTGAAGGAAATCAAGTATCTGAGAAAAATGTTCATCATACTTAGTCATCAAGGAAATGTAAATGAAAACAACCCTCAGATTCCACCTCACACAAGTCAGATTGACTGAAATAAAAAACTCAGGAGATAGAAGGTGATGATAAGGATGTTAAGAAAGGGGAACACTCCTTTTTTGTTGGTTGGATTACAATTTGCTTCAACGACTGTGGAAATCAGTCTGCAGGATCCTCAGAAAATTGGACATTGCTGTAACTGAGGTCCAAACCATACCTATCCTGGGCATATATGAAAAGATGTCATAACATAAGACACATACAGAACAATGTTCATAGCAGCCTTATTTAAAATACCCATAGGCTGGAAAGAACCCAGATGGCACTCTTAAGAGGAATGGATACAGAAAATGTGGTACATCTATACAATGGACTACTAATCAGCAATAAAAACAATGATTACAAAAAAGTCATAGACAAATTGATGGAACTAGAAAATATCATCCTGTGTGAAGCAACCAAATCACAGAAAAAAACACATGGTATGCAATCACCAAACTTGTGTATTGTCCCAAAAGCTGAAATTACTCACGATACTACTAGAAGGTCAAGAAAAGGAAACCCAACATATGCTTGCTTCAGTTCTTTTTAGAAGGAGGAAATATCTATGAATTTATAGCAGAGACTGTAGGAATGCCATTCAGAGCATGCAGTTCATGTGGCATATATATATATATATATATATATATATATATATATATATATATATGGAAATATATATATATTGGAAATATCCAATTAAAAAAGCCATAAAATTTCCTGAAAAAATTAAAAAATGAAGGAAAGAAAAGAAATGAAAACTGCCAGCTAATCACACCTATTGACTCCAAAATCTTAAGGGTAACTGTCAGGGAATGCTAATCAGAATAATAGTAGTGAAAAGAGTGAGATGATGAAGTGTCAACTAGAATCACTTCTCCCTCCCAGATATCAGTGTCAAACACAAACTGCACTATAGGAATCCAAAGCATAGAGTAGATTATATTGAGATAAGAACAAAATATTGCCTTTGCTTTCTTCCTTAGCACCTTTTTGTTCTAGGCAAAAAGAATAAAAGCCTTGAGCTCTCAGGAAAACTACTTTGTCCTTCCCAAAACATGTCTTTTGGAATAAAGAAACAAATGATATAAACACTATGATTTCCAAGAACCATAACAAGCAGGGAAGTCTACATTCTTCTGAGAGGCTCCCAGCTACTGATTCCTATATGTGGAAGGCTAAAGTTAGGCTATCCCTTGAGGAACCCACTCAACCCCTAAACAGGACTCACTGAGCTTTTCCATGGAGCACATATTTTTTCCTTTTTAATACCAAGACAAAAGGCCAGCTTCCTTCTCCCCATCACTGCTCCTCGCTGATCTCTCTCCCAAATGGCTGTTTACTATTAATTAGGGGCCAATTAGTAAACCCTAGAGGTATAGAAGGAATATCTGAGAGGCAGTTGATGTCAGGACAACACTTGTGACATCAAAGAAGAAGCTAGTGCTCTCCAGGTTACAAGAGATTTTTCAGGGAGGGCCTAATGATGATGTCCCTGAGAACTGCCCTGTCCTACCTGCTGAACAGCTTTCCTTACATTGACCAGATTAGTGGGTGCCCTTCCCAGGATTGTCTCCTGTGACATAGTGGATACCTTTACGTACTCCATCTCTCTAAAGCTACAGACTTCTCTTTCCTTCATTAGTGTTTACATATTCTGAAAGGAGAAGGTTAGTCAGGGGCTTGGTACCAGTAGAAAAAAGTTAGGAACATGAAAGGGAGGAGATTCTTCTAGATAATATTTTTATTCCCAGTCCATTCCTGTGACCTAGAGATCAATTTTCTAGGTTTTCTCTGTTTCCTATGGCCAGTATTTTTCCTACAGACCTTTAATTGAATGAATTTTTTACTACATTTTCCAATTGTACATTCCTTGATAGTGAATTTTATATACATTTCTGAATGTGTACTCAAAAATTTCATTTTGCAACTTCATTATTTTGCAATTATTTTGGCACCAAAAGGGGCCCAGCTATAGAGTCATTATAACAGTCTAAGTATTCTGTTCCTATTTCAATGATAAACTCCCAAATCCTCATTTTATCCAAAAATTACCAGACATCAGGGAATCAAAGGACAACATGGACCATAGAATGTGTTGCTGTAGTCCCATTCTCTATCAGTTCTCTAATATCTACCTGCCTGTGTTACCACGGACAGACATGAAGGTTTGGATATTTTACCATGATTCTTTCTTCATTCCAACACCAAGATGCAGGAAGATGGGCAAGGAGAGGAATGGCTTTAGGTCCATGGAAACATCAACTTCAATAGGTTCATAAGAACAGGAGGGAGTCTATTTGATACTGTAATTTTTGGATTCTAAATTCTTGACGTAGATATGAACATTCCATGTTAAATTTCCCCATACCTCATAGCTGTAAAGTCAATCAGGAGTATGTATGTATGTATGTATGTATGTATATATATATATATATATATATATATATATATATATATATATATGCCACCAAAATTAGATAACACTGACTAAACTTAGAAGTGCTGAGAGGAACCAGGTATAGAACTTTACAGAGTGACCAAGCTAGAGCATGTCAAATACAGAGGTGAATGCTAGTGGCAAAGCAGGGAACTGAAAATGGACCTCATTTTGGTGATTTTGAGAAAGGATTACAAGAGCTGAAGGGGCTTTCAATCCCATAAGAATAACAATGCCAATGAACCAGAGCTTTCTGATACTAAACCAATATTCAAAGACTGTACATGGACAGACCTATGGCTCCAACAGCATATGTAGCAGAGGACGACTTTGTTGAGGACCAATGGAAGGAAAAACCATGGGTCTTCCCTGGGTTTGACTGCCTATTCAACGGAATGTCAAGGGGCAGTAAGGGGTGTAATAGAACAAGGGGAAGGGGACTGGTAAGGGATTTTAGGGCCAGGAAATTGAAAAAGGAAATACTATTTGAAATGTATATAAAGAAATATCCAATAAAAAAAGAATAAAATTTGCTAAAAATAAAAAAAATGAAAGAAATAAAAGAAAAGTGCCAGCTAATCAGACCTATTGACTCAGAAATCTAAAGGGTCACTCTCAGGGAATGGTAGTCAAATACTAGTGTAAAGACTGATGTAATGAGGTCTCAACTAGAAGCATTTTCTCTCCCAGCTATCAGTGTCAGACACAAACTGCACTCTAGGAATCCAAAGTCTTGAGGAGTTAACTTTGAGCTGAGGACACAATACTTGTCTTTCCCTTCTTCATTAGGACCTTTTCCTTCTGGGCAAAAAGAATAAAATTCATGAGCTCTTAGAAAATCAACTGTGCCCATCCCAGCACCTGACATTTGGAATATAGATATTAATGATATAAACTCTCTGATTTCCAGGAACCATAACCAGCAAGTAAATCCAGATGCTACTGAGAGGATACAGACTCCTGATTCTCATGTGTGGAAGGCTGAAATCAACACTATCTCTTCAGTGAACCATCACAATTCCGGGAGAGCACTCAGTGAGCTTTCCCATGGACTACATATTTCGTCATTTTTTAAACTAAAACAAAAGGCCAGCTTCCTTCTCCCCATCTCTGATCTCTTCTTCCTCTATGTTCTCCTTTCCAAATGGCTCTTTACTCTGTATTAGGAGACAATTAGTAAGCCCTAGAGGTACTGAAGGAATATCTTAGAGGCAGTTGCTGTCACGACAACACTTGTGATATCACAGAAGAAGCTAAAGCTCTCCAGGATAAAGAGATTTTTCAGGGAAGGCCTATTGAGGATTTCACTGAGAATTGCCATGGCCTAACTGCAGAATAGCTTTCCTTACATTGCCAATATTAGAGAGTGTCCTATCAGGAAGTGTGTCCTTTGACATAGTGGAAAACTTTACATACTCCATCTCCATAAAGAAAGAGAATTCTCTTTGCACCATTAGTGGTTACATGCTCTGAACGGTGAAAGTTAGTTAGGGGCTTTGCATGGGTAGAAAAGATCTAGGAACATGGAGTGGAGGAGAATCTTCTGGATAATAATTTTATTCACTGGACCATTCCTGTGAATACAGTTCAATTTCCTAGGTTTCCTCTGTTTCCTAAAGGGCAGTATTTACCCAACAGACCTTTATTGAAAGAATATTTTATTACATTTTCTTACTGTACATTCCTTGATAGTGGACTTTACATACATTCCTGAATGTGTACTCAAAAATTCTGTTTTCCAATTGAATTTTTTGCAATGATTTTGGCAACAAAGAACGCCCAGCTATAGAGAGAATATAAGTTTAATATTGTGTACCTCCTCCAAATGATAAACTCCCAAATCCTCATTTTATCCAAAATTTATCAGACATCAGTAAAGCAAAGGACAACATGGTCTAGAGAATGTGGTTCTGTAGTCCCATTAGATATCATTTCTCAAATATCTACCTACCTGTGTTCCCACGGTCAGACTTGAGGGTTTCGGATGTTCTAACATCATCTTTCTTCAGGCCAAACATAAGATTCAGGAGGATGTGCAGGGAGAGGAATGGCTTGAAGTCCAGTGGAACCTCAACTTCAATAGGTTCATAAGAACAGGAGGGAATCTATTTGTTATTGTCATTTGTGGATTCTACATTCTTGACAAAGTTATGCAGAATCCATGTTAACATTGCACCTACCCTCATAGTTACACCAGAGTACACACACACACACACACACACACACACACACACACACACACACACACACACATATATATATATATATCTCCACCAAAACTAGAGAAGATTGATGAAGCTAAGAAGTGCATTCTGCCAGGAACCAGATGTAGATATCTCCTGAAAGACACAGCTAGAGCAGGTCAACTATATACATGAATGCTAGTGGCAAACCAGTGAACTGAAAACGGACCTCTTGTTGGAAGATTTTGAGGAAGGATTACAATAGATGAAGGGGCTTTCAACACCATGAAAACAACAATTCCAATGAACAAATATTTCTGGTACTAGACCAATATTCAAAGAATGTGCATTGACAGACCTATGGCTCCAACAGCATATGTGGCTGAGGATGGCCTTGTTGTACACCAATGGAAGGAGATGCCCTTGGTCCTCCTTGGATTCTCTCCAAGTTCAAGGGCATGCCAAGTGTCCTTCAGGGGGATTAAAGAGTAAGGGGAAGGAAAAGTGTAGGGATCTTATGGGCAGGAAACTGGGAAAGGAAAAGAAAAAAAACATTTTAAATGTAAATATAGAAACATCCAATTAGAAAAGCAATAAAATTTGCTAAAAAATAAAAAAAAATGTAAGGAATAGAAGAAAAAAGAACTGACAGATAATCACATCTATTAACTCAGAAATCTAGAGGATCAATGTCAGGGTAGGGTAGTAGAGTAATACTTGTGGAAAGACTGAGATGATGAAGTCTCCACTAGTAATACTTGTGGAAAGACTGAGATGATGAGTCTTCCCAGATATCAGTGTCAGACACAAACTGCACTATAGGGATCCAAAGCATGGAAAAGTTTATACCAAGCTGAGGACACAGTACTTTTCTTACCCTTATTCCTTAGGACATATTCTTCTGGGCAAAAAGAATAAAAGCCATGAGTTCTCAAGAAAACAGCTGTACCCTTCCCAACACTTAGCTTTGGAATAAAGAAGTTAATGATATAAACTCTATGACATCCAGGAACCATAACAAGCAGGGAAGTGCAGATGCTTCTGAGAGGCTCCCAGCTCGTGATTCCCATATGAGGCTCAGATCAATGCTATCTCTTAAGCAAACCCACTAATCCCCTACACAAGACCCACTGAGCTCTCCCATGAACAACATATGTTTTCTTTTTTAATACCAAGACAGAAGGCCAGCTTCCTTCTCCCCATCTCTGATATCTTCATCCTCTTTGTTCTCCCTCCCAAATGATGGTGTGCTCTGAATCAGAGGACAAACCCTAGAGGTACTGAAGGAATATGTGAGAGACAGTTGCTTTCATGACAACACATGTGACGTCACAGAAGAAGCTTGGCTTTCCAGGATACAAGAGATTTTTCAGGGTGGGCCTAATGATGTTGTAACTGAGACCTGCCATGGCCTACCTTCTAAACAGCTTCAGCAGCTAAGTTGACTGTAGGCCTCCAAAAATTAAAAAAATACTAAATGTATGACATCACAGTTGTGATGGTCATGGATTGATTAGACCCATTACCATAGAGATGTCTTATTTCTGGTGAATGTATGGACGATAAAGCAGTAACTGGCCCTGAATTAAGAACCAGATGCCTGGTAAAGTTTCGCTTTAGTCACCCCCATGTTTTATGGGCCCAGAACGAAAAGAGGGGGGCTAGTGGGCAGGTTGTTGATTTCACAGAGGATGGTAGAAATAGAAACCAATTGTGGTAGGTGATATTCATATGGAAAAGAAAGGTTTATGACTTTTATGGTGTATTTCTGATAACACAGATAAGTCCGTAAAGCATTATTTTAATGTATTTGAGAATGTCCATGTTAATATGGATTGAATTTAATGTTTGGTTTTATGTCTTAATTCATTAATTTAAATTACATGGTTATATGCTAGGGGAATATAAATTATTGTACGATATACATTAATGCTGTAATGTTCTAGATTACTTTATGTACTTTATAAACCCGATGTCTGGCTTAGACATATCCTGCCATGCTGTCCAATGTAGGTAATTATAACATACATTGGTACTGGCAATTCATAGAGGTCTGTGGACCCAGGACAGGTAGCCTGGTAAAGCTGAGTTACCAGAAAACGGCCAATTGTTTCTGTCCCTACCAACCTGTGGATTCTTATAATACAGATTCTTTGTTTGCTTGTTCAGAGTCACACTGTGTTTTTACGTTATTGTAGCTACTGTTAAGGGTGTCATATTTCTAACACATTTCTCAGACTATTTATCCTTTGATAGAGGAAGGCTAGTGATTTGTTTGAGTTAATTATTTCAAGTCACTTTGCTGAATTTGTTGATCAGGCTTAGTAGTTCTCTGGTTGAACTTTTCAGGTCTTTTAATTATACTATCATATGATCTGAAAATAGTATTTGCTTTTGTTCTGTTCTAAAGATTTTAGGTGAGCTGTCCAATTGCTAATATTTGCTCTCTCCAGATTTTTTTGGAGGCACTCAGAGCTTTGAGATTTCATCTTATCACTGCTTTGATTGTGAACCATAATTATGGGCCTTCATTTTTATTAAATTCTAAAAAATACTTTAATTTATTTCATTATTTCTTCCCTGACCTAGTTATCATTGAGCAAAATTTTGTTCAACTTCCATGTATGTGTGGGCTTTATCTAAATATTTTTCTTATTGAAGACCAACCTTAGACTGTGGTGATCTGATAAGATGAATGGAATTTTTTCAATCTTCTTATATCTGTTAAGGCCTGTTTTGTGACTGACTATATGGTGAATTTTGGAGAAGCTACCATGAGGTCCTAAGAAGAGTGTGTGTGTCTGTGTGTGTGTGTGTGTGTGTGTGTGTGTGTGTGTGTGTGCGTGTGTGTGTGTGTGTTTGTGTGTGTGTGTTTGTGTGTGTGTGTGTTTGTTTGTTTTAGGATGAAATGTTCTATATATGTTTGTTAAATCCATTTGGTGCATGACTTTTTTTTTCCAGAGCTAGGGACCGAACCCAGGGCTTAGCACATGCTAGGCAAGCGCTCTACTGCTGAGCTAAATACCCAACCCCTGGTGCGTGACTTTATTTAGTTTCTCTAGGTGTCATTGTTTCTGTTTCCATGATTTGTCCATTGATGAGAGTGTGTTGTGGAAATCTCTTACTATTATCGTGTGACATGTAATGTATTCTTTCATTTTTGTTAAGGTATCTTTTATGAATATAGGTACCCTTGCATTTGGAGCATAGATATTGAGGATTGAGATTTCATGGTAGTGGATTTTTCCTTTGATGAATATGAAGTGTCCTTCCTAATTTTTATTGATATCTTTTAGTTGATAGCTAATATTATTTGACGTTAGAATGACTACTTCAGCTTATTTCTTTGAACCATTTCATTGGAAAGTTGTTTACCATCCTTTCATTCTGAAGTAGTGTCTGTGTTTCCCACCGAGAAATATGTCCTGTATTCAGCAAAATGTTGGGTCCTCTTTACATATCTTTTCTGCTGTTAGTCTATGTCTTTTCATTGGGGAATTGAGCCCATTAATGTTGAGAGATATTAGGAAGTAATGATGGTTATTTCCCATTATTTTTGTTGTTAGAGATGGAGTTATGTTTGTGTGGCTATCTTCTTTTGGGTTAGTCGAAATTACTTTCCTGAGGTTTTGGGTTTATTTTCTCACCTTGTGTTCGAGTTTACCATCTACTCTCCTTTTCAGAACGATATTGTGTAAATTTTCCTTTGTCATGCAATATCTTTGTTTCTCCATCTATGCTATTTGAATGTTTTGCTGAATATAGTAGACTGATTTGGCATTTGTTGAATCTCAGGGTTTTTTTGTCATACTTGCACAGGATCTCCTGGCTTTCATTTTCTCTGGTACAAAGTCCGGTGCCATTTTGATAGTTCTGACTTTATATTTTCCTTGACCCTTTGTTCTTACTTCTTTTAATATTTGTTCTTTGCGTTCTATATTTGGTGTTTTGACTATTATGTGAGGAGGACTTTATTTTCTTCTCCAATCTATTTGAAGTTCTGTATAATTCGTTTAATATTTACGGGCCATTACTTACTTTAGGTTCTGAAAGTTTTCTTCCATAATTTTGCTGAATATATTTATTGACTCTTTAACTTGATAATCTTCCCTCTCTTCTACATTTACTATCCTTAGGTTTAATCCGGACATTGTACCTCAGATTTACTGGATGTTTTGGGTTAGGTGCCTTTTGTGTTTCACATTATCTTTGATGGTTGTTTAATGTTTCCTACAGTATCTTCTGACCCGGACATTTACTCTTCAATCTCTAGTATTCTTTGGGTATTCCTTGTGTCTATGACTCTTCATCTCTTCCCTAGGTTTTCTAACTCTAGGGCTGTCTCCCTTTGTGCCTTATTATTGTTTCTAATTCCATTTTAAGGGCCTGGATTATTTTGACCATTTCCTTCACCTGTTTGGTTGTGTTTTCCTGTAATTCTTTAAGAAATTATTGTGTTTCCTTTTAAAGGGCTCCTACTTTTTTCCCTGTGTTGTCTGTATTACTTTAAGGTCCTTAAAATCCTCTAACATCACCATAAGCTGTGATTTTAAATAAAAATCTTGTTTTTCCAGTGTGCTGACCCCCATCCAGGGCTTGCTGTGATGAGGGAACTTGGTTCTGATTATGTCAAGTGTAGTTGGATTCTGCTTGTTATTTTCTTAACCTTGCCTCCAGCCATCATTTTATCTGTGGTGTTAGCTTGTCTTGCTGCCTATGACAGTGGCTTGAGACTCCTGTAAGTCTGTTTGTGGGCACTCGGGAGACTTTTTTTTTTCCAGTGTGATTTGTTTTGTGAGAGAGACCTGTGTCAGAGAGTCAGCTATTGGCACTGGCAGAAACCAGACAGATCCTGTGCTGGAGTGCTCATAGGTTCCTTTGTCCAGTGGGATCCAGGCAGGTAATTCTTTGGCTAGGAATGTGAGCAGAAGTGGTGGTCTCTACTGTGCTCTCAGGATTGTTTGCACTCTGGGAATCCCACTCTCTTCCCACCTGTTTTTGTTTTTTTCTTTTTTCATTCATTCTTTAACTAACTAGCTAAATAAGTGATTAATGTATTCATGTTTGTATGTATGTATGTGCCGCGCCCAACCTTGACCAGCAAGGAAGACATGACCACAGGAGATCTTCTTCAAGCAGTTTTTCTCAGGAACCTTGATACAACCTTCTGACCTCTCTCTCTTCTGACTCTCTCTCCTCTGACTCACTCTCTTCTCTCTCTCTCTCTCTCTCTCTCTCTCTCTCTCCTGACTCTCTCTCTCTCTCTTTGTCTCTCTCTTTCTTCTGACTCTTTCTCTCTTCGGGGAACGCCCTCACCACACTTAAATAGCTACCACTGGCCCGTCCTAGCAAGCCACGTGGGTCATGTAGATAGGCTGTCACTATGTGGAAACTAGCTGGCCAGGCTGACATAGCCAAATAAGGACTTGTTTACTGCAAGGATCGCTCACCATTGGGAGGGTGGAAGGCGGAAACCAGCGCCATCTTTGTAGCGCGGCACTTCGCAGCTCTCTACATGTATGTATGTATGTATTTATGTATGTATGTATGTATGTATGTATGTATATTTTGATTTATTCACTTTACATCATAATTGCTTCCCCCTCTTGGAGTTCTCCTTTCACATATCCTTTTTAAAAGTATTTATTTATTTATTTATTTATTTATTTATTTAATTTTACACTCCATATTTTATTCCACTTCTGTTCTATTCCCTGGACAGTTCTACATCCCATCCCATAGTGACTAAAACCTACCCACCCCATCAGACCTCGAAACTTCTTGGAGTTTCCAGTGTCTTTAGGGTTAGGAGCATTTTCTGCTCTCCATACTTCCTCGATCATCTTATGAAAGGGTAGAATACCGTTCGCATATACAGTCACCTTGATACATCAAAAGTCTGTAGGGCTAGCCACTTTCTCTCCCACTGAGTACAAATAACATAGCCCAGTCAGGGATGGTGCAAGGGTTCCTGTAATAGGAAGATTGAGAATCACTCCTTTTATTTAACCACAGATAGGTACAGCTACCAACATCCAAATACAACTGCATTGCAGCTACTTCATCTTTGACTCATGGAACCTAATTGAGGAGGCAGTGAAAAGAATACCAGATCATTATTGTAAATCATTGTCCCCTAGAAAATGATAAAAGAAACAAAAGCAATAACTGTAATATCAATGTACTTATGAACATGAAAAGGAAGAAATTTTATGCGGCTCCATGTTCACACCCCCACATTAAGCAGAAATCTACAAAGAACTAGGGACAGAAAAAAACTGACCCATCTTTCAGAATCAGAGGGTTAATTACTGGCTGTAGAATGTAATGTGTTCAACCTTTAAATCAAACACACACCAACAAGTATTTGTCATTTTAGAGCAGTTGTTCTCCATCTTCCTAATGCCATGAATACTTAATACAATTCCTATATTCTGATGAGTCCTACTAAAAAATTTTCAGTTTTTCCTTCAGAACTGTAATTTTGCCACTGAAGGGCCTGTCCAATATGGGATCCATCCAACATGGCCACCAAACACTGACACTGTTTTTAATACCTTGTTGTGTTTGCAGACAGGAGACTATCATGGCTGTCTCTTGTGAGTCTATATCCATAGCCTACTGCGACAGATACTTAGTCAATCATTGGACTGAAACACACATCACTGACAAAGAGTTAGAGAAAGGATCCAAGGAGATTAAGGTTATGGATACCCCATAGGAAGAAAAACAGTGTCAACTAACGTACATCACTGAGAGCTATCAAAAGCTAATACAGCATCCAAACATTAATAAGCTGGTCTGTTTCCCCCAGCACATATATTTCAGAGGAGAACATTGTTTGTCCCCAGTTATAGAAGATGTGCCAAATTCTGTAGAGACTTTATGTCACAGGGAAAATTGTTGTGGGGGAGGGTGAAGAGTGCATCATTGAGAGCACCAGTAACATTTGGGGGAATACAATGTCAAGATATATGCTAGAAGTGATGGGTGAATAACTCCAAGAAAGTGGATCATGGAGAGCAAAGTGTGGAATTTAAGAAAATGAAATAATTTAATGAAAAATTTCACCATGGTGTCCTAGCCACAGTTGACAATTTGTTTAAAAGCCTTTTGTCAAAACTTAGAATCTAATCTGACAATATAGAAGATAATTAACAATTTAGAGATATGCAATAAAGAAGAAAGATTGAAACAATCAAGTATAGAAGTTAATTTTTTAAATGGAAACCTATAGTTTTTTTTATTTATTTTAATGTAATTCGAATACAAGTGACAATAATTCGGGGAACAAGTGATGGTGTTGGTTTGAGAAGATTCCAGAAACCACCAAACATTCTAATCAATATTGACTATAGGAAAATGAAGCTTTCAAAGCTGAAAGAATCTTTGTTTTTATTTGTAAGATATTCTCTAATCTCTCATGTTAGTCTTATGTTCACTGTTTAACAGAAGATTTTTTTGATGACCTTAGAGGCCTCCCATATGCTTTCTTTTTACAGAGATTACAGGCATTTGGCAGCAACTCCACCCAGCTTCCTAGAGAACACTTATGTAGTTATGGCTGCTGCTTTTTTTCTTCTTATGTGATTCATGTGTGGTGTTGTTTGTTCACATTAGGAAGTACACCTGTGCAGTGTGCAGTTTCAGGCCAGAATCCCTTAGGGATGCTTGGGCAGAAAAATTGAATGTTCAAGACTAGTATAGGTTCTTGAAATTGAGCCTAAATTTGAATAGTAGAAATTCACTTTGGAGAAAAAAGAAGTAAATCAGAGAACATATTCATAGAATTTTGGTTGTCTTTTTATTTGTTTTGTTTTCTTTATACTTTTAAATCATATATATGTTGTGGAGAGAGACTAATATGTCCATGCGTGCATGAACATTAAAGTGGAAATGAGAACTAAAAGGTTTATAAATAGAATCTTCTGAGTCCGCGAACACAATTCCCTTCATTACCAAACTATATCCCCAACCCAAAACAAAAAACATTTGAAAATATTTCTATTCATAATAAAGGTACAGGTGCTCACGTATACTAAAGGAATCTTGCATCACTCAGCTCAATATTGACCTTGTTTCTCATAACCCATTCTCATCCTTCCAATTAAGAAAATTATGATCAAGTACTGCCATGCCTCCACTGATCATTGAGCTTCAATTAAAAATACATTACTTAAGAAAACACTTCAATCAAATTATTTTGTGCTTAAGACTCAGTCCTTAATTTGAGTCAAATTTGTCAGCAAGTTTGAAGTCAATTTCTGTTGCTGAGCTAAAACACTAACCAAAGAAATTTGGGGAATTTTAGGGTTCATTTGGCTTCCTACTTCTAGCCTGATGTAGAGAAAAATTAGTCAGGAACTATACACTACCATGGAGGAATAAAAATTACTGGCTTGCTCAGCCTGCTTTTCTATACTGCCCAGGGCTAATGGACTACAGGGAGCATTGCCCACATTTGTTTGTTTTTCGGCTGCATTGATCATTGATCAAAGACATACCCTAAAATTAAGTACACAGTCCCTCCTCTCAAGTGACTCCAATTTGTATCAAGGTGAAAAATTAACCAACATAATATTTTGTGTATGCTTTATCAGATGAACCTGTGTGGATACATGGTACGAAATTCACAAAGCAGAAATAAAATGTAGAAAGTTAAATTAAATTCAATGAAAAATAAGAACTTGGTAAAAAAGACATCTGAGGAAGAGATATTTGGATAGATCTTTTAAAAAATGTGCAAATATTTTGAGAATATCTGCATCCCGTGTGAATGTTCATCAAAGGTTGAACTTGCTGACAATATGCTCAATGATTAAGTACAATTACCTAAGAAGGTATTTAACACAGTTATAGATCACACTAACAAACTTACTCACAGCCAGGGATGTGTGACAGTGGGAGAAAATGGGGATTATATATTATATCTGTATGTACGAGTAGTGTTAGACTCCAACTAGAAACTTTACCTCTAAAGATTGGAATTGAAGTTGCGAAAAATTATGTTACATGCAACTAGAGGAAAGATGAAAGGAATAAAGATGAATGTATCCTCTCAAATGTTTTTCCTTCATCCAAGGCACAGGGAAAAGTGCAACAGTTGAAGGGAAAGATCTTTAAAATGAAAGGATGAGGAAGTTGGCTGTGAGCACAAACATTCTGAAAGGAGCATACATAAAACAAAAAGCTTTGGGAATATCTCTCAAACATTACAATCTAATGAAGAATCGTTACGCTTTGTATGCCAGTTTGGAAGGTAGTAAGCTCAAAAAAATTTTACCTTAAAAATCAATTAACAGGAAATATATATGTATATATATGTGTGTGTGTGTGTGTGTGTGTGTGCATGGGAGCATTTGTCATTGCAAAGGAAAGGAACAAAGATTTTTTTCATGTAGTACCAAATGATGAGCTATCAGAAAATAAATGTATGCAAATTTAGACGGTATCTGCAGCTTATATTTCAAAATGTATATGTATATAATATACATATATGCATTCAGTAATATTGATTGATATAAGAGCCCATGTGCATTGTAGGAGTGCAGGGAGAAGTACAAATGATAAGTTGGAATCAGGAAATATAAAGAAAAATGCATTAAAATTACAGCCTCAAAAATAAACTATCAAATAAGAGTTAAAAATAAAGGAACAAGTAATATTTCGTGAAGAATTACACCGTATATCACCAAATAATGTTGGCAAATAGCAATGGGTTTGTATTTACTTCTTTGTGAATGTAATATAAAACTGAATAGTATTTTGTTATTCCTATTTTGACAAAGTGTGTAACGAGATTCTTCATGTAAAGTGACTTATTTGTTCCTCGACTTCGGTAACCTAAGAGTGATAAAGTTATTTTGCATTACACTATTTTCATTATTTTTTTCGCAGTGAAAGAAACACATTTCATAGTGAAATGCTGCTTTCATATAACGTTCAACAGCCTTATAGATCAGACATAATCTGAATGTCACATTACTTTTCATATACTGTACTCTTCTTAGTACGCTATTGGATATTCTGAACATCTTCATAGTACATTTAAAAGCTATTCCAGTATGTCAGGAATCTGTGATATCCATCAAGAATATCCAAAGCTGTAACTGTGCTCCACACTCTACTATGATTCAACCTTGTTTCTATTTTAAAATCAATTCCTTTTATTGCATCGGTGATCTAAGATACTCCTACTCCCTTCTAAGGCAAATTATCAATTTGCTGATGTCTTAGGTTCTGTTGCCGTAACAAAGCACCATGGTTAACATGTTATGAGACTTCTATCTTGGCCACATATAATTGAACAATGCCAAGATAAGAACATGGATGCAAGGAATTAACAATATTCCAAGGAATAATGCTGATTACTGGCTTTATGTCCATCCTATCTACAGTCTTCTTCCTTATAACTCCCTGAAAAACTTGCTTAGAGTTGTCATTGCCTAGACGCAACAGGGAAACTTTATACTAATCCTCATAACATATCTTAAATACATACCTGTAAGTCAAAGCGATGATAGCTATTCCTCAATTGAGATTTCCTGTTCTCAATATGTTTAGGTTTGTGAGAGCTCATTTGCCACCAAAACTTACTAATTGGTATCATTTTAAGCAATACTACTATCTGGAGGTATACTGATTAAACTTTTTCATGGTTAAGGAATACCTTTGTTAAGACAAAGTAAAACAGATAAGTTGAGTATCATCTAATATTTTGAAAGTATCAAACTTTTGATGAAGCAATTTATCATTTTTTCCTGAAGAAAATTTAACTCTGGTCGAACTAAAAGAACACAACACTTTGGGACAAAGATACACCCTAGTAACCCTGCACTAGAAGCCAAAATAGAGAAAACCTTCACAATTATCATAACCTCCCCATGCCTGCTGTAGACAGGGTGGAAGGTGATCCAGACACTGTAGAACACCAACATATTGAATGTTCGGAACTTGACTTCATTGAATCTGTCAGGAAGTTTCCTAGCCAAGAAAGCCACAGTGAAACTCCCCACACCCAAGGAGCCCAAATATCCCAAGACAAAGTACAAGGCAATGATTGAGTCTTTTTTGCAAATAATAATGACCTTCCCTTGTTCTGATTGTATATCTCTGTCAATAACGGGAGGAGATGTCACCAACCAGATACCACAGAGAGCAAGTGGGATTAGTATCTAAATAGGAAATGAGAAAGTTAGTTGCCCCTGTTATCATCATTCTTCTTACCCTTTTCCCTAGAGTAGTGAGCTTGAAATGTGTAACCATAGTTATTGTTTTGGCCAACAGGCAGAAATAACCACTGTGAAAAATACTGCAAATGTGGTCTGCTGTAAGATGCATGTGGCCTGGTTGAAATGTCCAATGAAGAGCAATGAGCAGAAAAAACAGAAGGCTAGAGAGATGAGCAGGATGTAGCTGAGAATGTGGTTATTGGCTTTCACAATGGGATTATCCTTGTACCTCACAGAAGTGACTAGGACTCGAATTGTGATGGCTGAGGACAGGGCCATGCAGCCTAGAGCCATCCCCAGTGTATCTTCATAAGCTAGAAATGACACAGTTCTTTGGAGGCACTGTGTTTGCTCTAAGTTGACATATGAATCATCTGGACATCTCACACACAGTTCCATATCTGCTGGCAAACAACAATAAACCCTTATAAAGTATCATATTTCTGTAGTTAATATTTTTTATTTGTATTATTCAGAGGATATATAAATAAATAATTTGATGTTGAGCATCTATTACGTTTCTTACTCATTTAGGGACCATTACCTTAAGACTGCTTTCTATTTACCTATGCTTTTAGATGGAAAAAATTATCATCACAGAGAATGGAACAAAAATGCTTACTATACCAAGAAGAAAGAAAAATGTGATTAATAATATGTATAATCTCAGCTTATATTATTCTTCAAACCATAAATTTACTACAGACAGACAAATGTAATGTGTAGATATAGTTGTTGATGCCATTTCACGAAAGACACTATGTAGTTTTTTTTTTTTTTGAGACTTGTGCACTGTGTCTGTACCTATACAAAGGTACCAGAGCATATAATTACTTATGCAAAACCCATTCACATAAGGGATTATTGTCCTTGAAGAAGTATGCCTCATAGATCTGTGCATATCCCTCTTGTTGTATAATCTCTTTTTTCCCAACTAAACAGTCCAATGTTATGGATATTGAATGTTATGATGTGAAGGTTATGGGTATTGACTTTCATCCTTATTTCCTTAGGTAGAGTGTGATTAATGATAAGCACTATCCCATGTGTTTCTGCCCTTGTTCAAACTTTTAGAAGAAATTCTTAATCCTTTAAGCCATGTAAGGTATTAAAGTATATTTCATTAAAGAACAACTGTTATCCTGAGCATCTGGTATTTGTCAGGCACTAAGCTGTGTTATAGAGAGAAAGATTGTGACTGATAATGTAGTCAAGATTCTTTGTACAAAAGGTCAAAGAAGAATAAACATCTGCAAAGATTATGGTTGAAATTATTGTGTATAAAAGTGTTACAGTGGGTTGGGGATTTCGCTCAGTGTTAGAATGCTTTCCTAGCAAGAGCAAGACCGTAGGTTCTATTCCCAGCTCCGAAAATAAGAAAAGAAAAAAAAAGTGTTACACATGTATGTTACCCTAAACATTTTCTGCATAAAATAAAATAAGTAGTCACTATATTATGGGAAAAATGAGAGTTTTGTAGAAGAAATTACAGTTTATTTCCTTGGGTGCAAAATATATTGACATTATTCCACATCATCATATTCTGAAACCTGGAGATTTTAGGTATTCAGTTTCCATCTAGGCCATGTCATATTTCTAGTTTTGAAAAAGAAGATACTTTTATTGAACAATTTTCTCCTTCCCAGGCATGTACCTTTATCGTTAGAACCTTCGTTGTCTGGGCACTGGACACAATCAAAGCAGCAGTTCCTTTCTGATGGATTTTCCTGAATCCAGCAGTACATGTCACACTACACATGGAGCAGGGAACCTGAGGCAATGCACACACACACACACACACACACACACAGACACACACAGACACAAACGTGTATGTCAGTGTAGTTCATGTATATATAATATATACAATGACCCATAGATTGATAGAAATGACATTATCTGTCTTGGCTATAAATATTCCCCTGATAATTTATTATCATATATTACTTTCCAGTGAACTGCAATTTACACAATATTTACTACATCATGTAATATTATATATGTAGCATGTTAGTTACAGCAATTAAATTTTTTTTCTTCTTAAACTGATTAATAGAAATGAAAGGTTTATTTGGCATCAGTTTCTCTCTCAAGATTTATAAGTAAAAAATAAATTAGAACATTGAGTTGTATGGAGAGAGAAGGTAGGCTACACCAAGGAAGAGTTGTTCAAATGAATAAGAACAAAGTATGTTATGTAAGACTCTTATACAATTAATGGACTTTTCCTAAGTTTAAAAGAAAATCTTGAATCTCCAACCCATTCCCCTCCCTCAGCTTTTATGAGGGAGCTTCAACACCAACCTTCCCACTTTGGCATCACTAATCTAATATTCCCCTATGCTAGGGCATCCAACTTCCACAAGATCCCTCCCACTGATTACAGAAACAGCAATCTTGTGCAGAGGAAGGGAAACTGGGAATGGGGATAACATTTAAAATGTAATAAAATATAATAAACAATAAAATATATAATTTAAAGTAGCATTTGGTCTTCATCGCATGGTTACTATTTCAGTGCCT